>NC_081542.1:40046946-40063052 GCF_901000735.1 Corylus avellana | reverse complement strand
ACCCAATAGTCGCCGCTATTGAGGGGTCATTAGCGGCAACTTTTCTAGTCGCCGCTAATGACCCATTAATAGCGGCAATTTTTGGGTCGCCGCTAATTAATCTTAATAACTTTTCCCGTGTCAATAGCGGCGACCCAAAAGTCGCCGCTATTAATTTTAATTACTTTTTTCCCCGGTCAATGGCGGCGACCCAAAAGTCGCCGCTATTGAGGGGTCATTAGCGGCAACATTTGTAGTCGCCGCTAATTTACCCCTCAATAGCGGCGACTCTATTATTGCCGCTAATTATTTTTAAAATTTTTTTTTAATTTTTTCTTATGTCAATAGCGGCGACTGTATAGTTGCCGCTAATGATAACTTATTAGCGGCGACTTTAAGGAGTCGCCGCTGTTGACTCTCATCAGCGGCGACCTTAAGGTCGCTGCTGTTTGGTGTATTATTAGCGGCGACAGGGGTCGCCGCTATTGTTGTTTAATAGCGGCGACACCGTAGAGTCGCCGCTAATGATGCTTAATAGCGGCGACTATAGGTCGCCGCTATTGTTGTTGCTGCTAAATAAATTTTTTTTTCGTTTTAAGCGTCCACTATTAGCGGCGACCTAAAAGTCGCCGCTATTAATGGGTCATTAGCGGCGACTAAAAAAAGTCGCCGGTAATGATCCCTCAATAGCGGCGACTTTGGGGTCGCCGCTATTTATTTGGTCGCTAAAGACCATATTGCTTGTACTGTAATATTTTTATAAAAGATTGAACCATCTCCTGTTATAACTTTGCATGTAGGATCTCTTATAATATAGTATACTATCAAATCAATCCTGTTAGAATTTATATATTTTCCATTTTTTCAATATTAGGCTGATATCAAATATTGGGGTTCAAATTGAAAAAGATGTCAAACTTCAGGAGGTAAAGTGCATTTTCTTCAATATTCTTTATTTAAGGGTTGATTGTAATCAAATCTCAAATTTCAAGAATTTGATTTCCATACTTGTTTTTACTCACTACTACCTTTGTATCGTAAATAAACAAGTCAATGAGCACAATATAGTTCTATAGGCTATTCAGAGTTGTGGACGTATATGTCTAAAGCCGAACCACCCGTAGTTATTTGTCTTTCTTTTTTCTCTTGCTTCCGCTGTTATTCTTGTATTTTATATTTACCCATGAACTTCAACATGGTACCCGGGCTTAATCATTATTTCAACAAATACAATAAAAATATGAGGGATGATAGAGATATAACTTTAATTTAGACATAAAAATTGTCATTTTAAAAAAAAATGGTCATTATTATGAAGAAAAAGACCATTTAAAAAAAATACCAAATAAAAAAAGAACCACATAGGATGTTATTGCTTCATAAGTTTTTTTATTTATTTATTATTATTATTATTATTTTTTAAATGACCATATAAGAGAAAAGTTGTGCCAAAAAGTTGCGCATTTATCATTTCTCTTTTTTATATGGTATTTTTTTTAGAAATGATAAAGGCACAACTTTAGCCCAACTTTTCCTTATCTGTGAGCCTAGTTTATACTGAGAATATTAAATTAGACATTAAATATATTTTCCTAATATATTTGATTTAACTTAAGACCAAAATTTATACTAAAGCATTCTTAGCCATCCTAATAAATTTCTGGGGTGTTACATCGGCGGCCGGATTGCACTTGTCATCGTTGCAACCGCAGGCACATGTGTTGTAAGGTATAACAGAGTCATTGTAATAGGCAAAGAACACTACAAAAAATTTACTCATCAGGTGCGACTTATTAGGGGCGACTCTAATACTCAACTATTAGGGGCGACTTTTGACAGTCACCCCTAATAGTTAAGTATTAGTGGCCACATCCATGTGGACGCTAATAGCCGATCGAAAAGATGAATATTAGCGTCCACTCTGCAGTGGACGCTAATAGCTCGACCCCAATGTACACGCGGGAATTATTCAAGAGGCGGGAAAAAGATCAAAAGTCGACCCTAAAGACTAGGTAGAAAAAATTAAAAAAAAAAATTGAAGAGCAATAGCATCCACTCAAAGTGGACGCTAAAAACCAATTATTAGGGTCGACAAAATAGACCCTAAAGAGTAAGTAGAAAAAAATAAAAATAAAATAAAAAAATAAAATTGAAGAGCAATAGCGTCCACTCAAAGTGGACGCTAAAGACCAATTATTAGGGTCGACTTTGAAAGTCGACCCTAAAGATTAGGTAGAAAAAATTAAAAAATAAAATTGAAGAGCAATAGCATCCACTCAAAGTGGACGCTAAAGACCAATTATTAGGGTCGACTTTCAATCGACTTTGAAAGTCGACCCTAAAGAATAGGTAGAAAAAATTAAAAAATAAATAAAAAAATAAAATTGAAGATCAATAGCGTCCACTTTGAGTGGACGCTAAAGACCAATTATTATGGTCGACTTTGTCGACCCTAAAGACTAGGTAGAAAAAATTAAAAAATAAAATTGAAGAGCAATAGCGTCTACTCAAAGTGAATGCTAAAGACCAATTATTAGGATCGACTTTCAAAGTCGACCCTAAAGACTAGATAGAAAAAATTAAAAAATAAAATTGAAGAGCAATAGCATCCACTCAAAGTGGACACTAAATACCAATTATTAGGGTCAACTTTCAAAGTTAACCCTAAAGAGTAGGTAGAAAAAATTAAAAAATAAAATTAAAGAGCAATAGCGTCCACTCAAAGTGGACCCTAATACTTAAGTATTAGGGTCGACTTTGTCGACCCTAAAGACTAGGTAGAAAAAATTAAAAAATAAAATTGAAAAGCAATAGCATCCACTCAAAGTGGACGCTAAAGATCAATTATTTGAAAGTCGACCCTAAAGAGTAGGTAGAAAAAATTTTAAAAAAAAATTAAAAATTAAAATTGATGACCAATAGCGTCCACTAAAAGTGGACGCTGAAGACACAAAGTCGACCCTAAAGAGTAGTCCAAGCTTACTTAAATAAAAAAATAAATAAAAAGCAAAGTAAACTAAGAAATAGTTTAAAAAATTGTTTACAAAATGGTTTAAAAAAAAATGACCAAAATGAATATTAAGAACCTCAAGGTTCAAAAAATGGTTAAAAAATAGAATAAAATTTTTTGTTATTATATACGTGTAATTAAAATTTATAACATAGATGGACTTTTTTTTTTTGAAAAGTAATGTAAAACATACATTGACTTATAACATACATTGAAACTAAGTCTCTAGATACTTAATTATTGTATTAGTATGTATTTGTATATTTATATCATATTATATATGTATAATTTTTTATTATATAATCAGTTGATTTAATAATCAGTTGATCATGTCATATAATCATATAAATTATAGTGATAATACATTATACTTAAATATTATGAAACTTAATTCATGAAGAATAGGACAAAGTTTTCTAAAAAAAAAAAAAAAAAACATTATTAGATCATGTTCATATGTATTATCATTCTAATTACACTAGATCATACTTAATTAACTAATTAAGTATGATCTAGTGTAATTAGAATGATAATACATATATATCATCGTATCATTGTTTTTTGAAAATAGTTAACTTACTTAGTAATACTTTTTTTTAAAAAAAAATGGAACTTACTTAGTAATACTAAGTTAGTATATATTAACAAACAAGTATATATATATTAAGTAACATATAATTTGTTTTTGTCAAAATAACTGGCATATAGTAAATTATACTAGGTTAGTAATTTAATATATTAACTTAGTTAATATGTTAGTTTATTAAATAACTAGTTATTAAGTATCTGGGTACTTAATTGTTGTATTTGTATGCGTTTGTATACTTCTGACTTATGTCATATTATACATGTATATTTTGTTATTATATAATCATATGATTTAATCATCAATTGATCATTTTATATAATCATATAGATTATAATGGTAGACCATATGATGTAACATTTAACTTATAATGATATCTACAGCATAATACTCTAAACATAACAAGAGCATATATTTCTAAACAAACACATTGTTGATTCTAATATTAATCACTTAATTTGTGATATATATGATCATAAGATATAATAATTCACATAATCTTTAGATCATGTGATCTACCACTTAACTTAATATATAGTAATACTAAGTTAGTATATAGTAACTAACAAGTATGTATATTATATATTCATATATATATAATACTCATACAAATATTAAGTAACATAATTTTTTTGTTTGTCAAAATAACCTATAGTTAATTATAGTAAGTTAGTAATTTAATATATGTTAACTTAGTTAATATGTTAGTTTATTAACTAACTAGTTACTAGTTAGTATGTCAATGCTAATATATAACACACACATGTATAATAAAATAAGTAATATACATAGAAGTATTGAGTAACATTTACTTAATTATATTTACTTAATATATATTAATTAACTAAATAATATGTTAATTTATGAACTAACTAGTTAGTATGTCAACTAATACATACACATAAATATTAAATTATTCATATAACATATACTATTTAATTACTAATATATATATATATATAAGGAATTAATTGAGGAAAGTGGTAGAACGACCCCGTTTTAGGGAAAATTTTTGCCGGGATCCATCAATTATATTTCGCGCTAGATATTTCGCACAAAATTTTTGTTTCCCTCGCTCACCTCCCTCATCACTCTCACTATCGATCTCACTCTCACTCTCGATCTCTCTCCCTCAAAAACACCCCCCTCTCACTCGATCTCTCTCCTGATGCTCACCTCTCTCTCACTCCGGTACCCAGTGACCCGCACGGTTGGCCAACCCACCGGCCATCTTCTCCAGTCGAAACTGGCCGGCCATCTCCCCAATCGATCAACGTATCCTCTCTCTACGGCACCCAGATAGTGCTCTCTCTCTCCGGCCGGCGATTATTCCACCATTACTGTTCCTGCACTAGTGAGTCTCTCTCTGTCTCTGTCTCGATTTTTCTTTGTCTCTACTGTCTCTTTAAGTTGTCGATTTGGGATTGTAATAGTCAGATTTTTTATGTATTATGATTTTTAGGAGAATTAGGGATTTTAAATTCAGCAAAATTCTTGATTCAGTTTTGGGGTTTGTTTGAGTTTCTGGGTTAATAAACATTAAACCCATTAAGATATTTCAGTTGCAAAGCAGTCAAGGCACTTGAAAACTTGATTTTTGAAGATTGACAAATTGGGGTTGTGTTGAGCTCTAAATTGAATCATTATATATTTTCCTTTTAAAACCAAATGATGCCTTTGATTTTCCCCTTCATGCTTTGGTATTGCCTTGGATAAGGGCTTGAGTTGCAGGAAGGGGGTTTGGGTGGAGTAATGCAGGTTTATGCATGATGAACCTATTGAGTTCACTCTAGAATGATGAACAATAATCAATGAATTCTTTTAGGCTGTCAGGTTCCACTGAGAATCAAATTGAAAATTTTAATCCATCGTTCATTACAGGTTTATGCATCTCATGGGAGTCAACCCTCTACAATAAATGGTGAGAATTTTTTCCCTCATTCTACTTGCTCTTAATTTTCTATAGGTCACCTGCATTGACATACGTTAAATTACCTTAACTTTATAAGTTTTAGTACAGTACCAAAGATTATTATATGTATTGTTATAAAAATTACCTTAACTTGAAAGTATTAGTTTGGTTTTCCATTCATTGGCATTATATTAGTTCATATATTGGTTTAAATGTTCTTTGAATTTCTTACTGGTTATAAAAATGAGTTCGTAGAACTTCAATCTTAGTGATGTTTTGTGTTTCTTTTACATCCCTTCCTATGCTCATACCATACATTCATCATGGTACATACACATTGGAAGAACTAAAAATGGAGGCATTCATGAGAAGTTTGATGCAGAGCCCTGTTGGTAATGAGGACAAGATGAGAAAATACCAGTTGACATAGTTGTTTTGTCTCTCCTGTATTTCATTCATAATCAACATATCTTGTATAGTTTCTTATGTTTTTTAGTTTGAAGCACCTTTCTTTCGGCTATTACCTTAATTTTGTTATTTGTTGAAACACATTATATGCTTGTATGGGCATTAAACTTCTGAGAAATTTGCTTCTTTTAACTTTTCACTATAGTTCATATTTTTCCTGCAAAAGTAATTAGGGCAGATGTACCTTTAACTTTTCAGGTTTTAAAGAGGAGGTTTTCGGGCTTGCAAATGGGGAACTTTTTCCAGAATTTGGAATGTGCAAGATGCTGATCGTCTTGATGCAATTGGTGCAATTGGTAATGTGCCCTTTTGTATAAAATGCATCCATATTATCCTGGGTTAGCTACTTGAAAAGTGAGCTGCACATTAAGATACATGTGTGCATAAAGATTTTCTCTTTGTTTATTTAATGTACTTGTTTCTTTTGCTGATTTAATTCAACTTGTCGCGATGCCATTATTTGATACTGCATTACACACTGGAAGAAATTCTTTATTGACAAGCTATGCACAAATCTTAAGCTGTCTCTCAATTTCAGGTATTGCTCGTTGCTTTACTTTTGGTGGAAGTAGGAGCAGGGTGCTGCACGATCCTAAGATTCAGCCTCGATCAGATTTATCCAAGGAACAGTACATGAAGAAAGATGAGCAGACTACTGTGAATCATTTTCATTAGAAGCTTCTGAAGCTGAAGGATTTGATGAAAACCAAGGTAAAAGCAAACTTGCCTGCCCAGGTTTTCTTATCATTTGTGTGCTTAATATGAACTTACAACACAACAGATGCATGTGCATTATTAGACTTATATACATTTATATTCACTATATAAATTCAGGCTGGGCAAAAGAGGGCTGAGAAAAGGCACAAGTTCATGGAGGAGTTTCTAAAGGAGTTCTATGAAGAGTGGGATGGGAGAGCTTAAAAGAGAAACCTGTTGTTACTGTCAGCAATTTGATCCTTCAATTTAACACAACAATGAAATGATTTGATTTCCTAGTTCTTTTATATTCTAACAACACATGGACAAAACGCCAATTATGTTTTGGATGAATGGACTTTGCATGTTATTGAAATGGTAATAATTCAGAATGCCAGAATTTTTTTAGCTAAAACTATGAATATTTTTTGTTGTCGGTATTTTCTGAAAGTGAAATTCCCAGAAGTTTTCCTATTATTTGTTATTCTAAAGTACTTTGTTGCCAATCTGATCTGGCATTTTGAGTGGATGGCAGTGGACGATGTTGATCTAACGGAGAAGGAGGAGTTCTTGGTTGTCATGAAGAATCCTGTGCGTGCCCAGGTTATCCCAAGAGTCAAATAGATACCCTGCACATACTACTTCTTCTGAGTATATGAATAAGAAGGCCCTTTATGTATTTTTCTATAGTATCTTTGGTTAAAAATCACTCTTTTGTATTGAAAAAATGGGTAATAAAAACTAATGCATTTATGGTTGTTTTACTTTTACCAATCTTTCATTAGATTTTATTAGATATATTTGTCCTAGCTTGATCCCAGACTATGGCTGGTCTAACATGCACCAAATCAATATTAAATATCAAACATTGTATATCCCTAGTACAGATTTATGTATTAGCTAAGCATGTATATCTGTACATTTACACCAACACACTTGGACCATTCCACTCTGTGTTGAGACATATATCCCCCACATAGATATATAAAATTTTCTGCCTAGCTTTGATAAACTAAAATTTGAGGGTAATGGACTGGAAGCCTGGGTAACCATCTGTCTTAATGGGGTGAAAACACTTATTGCTTCAAATCATGTGCTTTTTTCAAAATAGAAAGTGTTTTTCCTTCATGTATTCTACTTTTATAATGTCTGACATTTGCTTATAATCTTATCTCTTGTTTTGCACAGGATAAGACCTCTTTGGCCTATGAACCAGTTATGGCGATGAGCAAGCAAGGTATTAGACCAATTTCTTGTTTTGCACAGGAAAAGTTTTGTTTATGAATACATAATTGTTACCAAGCAAGGTTTATCAAATAATTGTTACAAGCAGACATGGGATAGGTATCAAGTGAGTAAATTCAATTTATCCTGTGCGGTCTTGGAGCCGATTATGATCTAATCATATCTTTTATGGTCCCATTTTATTTTAAGGCATATAAATGATGTCCTGAAGCCATCGTTTGTTACAGTTATTGGTGAACAAGACACTCTATGAGAAAACCTTAGCAAGTGGCTTTGGCTCAGTTCATTTTCTTTTAGATGCTTCTGAACAACAGCAAGTGAGAATTCTTTCAGTTTTATGAATGTATTTATCTTTCTGCATCGTATAGGTTTTATTGGGTCCAGAGTATGTTTTTGCATAGTGGAAGGTTTTAAATCAGCCACATCCTTTAGGATTGAATTTGATCATGTCAGGTTTAGTTCCATGTCAACATCAAGATAGTGGATTGGGACTAAATTATTAGTCTTGTTTAGCCATTTAAAGGGACTTTTTTTCCTCCATTCTATATGGTTGAACAGAAACTATTTGATTTATTTATATGTTAACAATATGGACTGTCTTTATGTGGTCTGAGGGAGAAGTCTTAAGTAATGTAACTCATAATTTTAGTTATGTGGTGGAAAATTTTAAATAGCTTTCAAAGAAGTACAGGTAAGGAAAAGATAAAATTACCGCCAAACATGCACATCATTTTTCAGTTTAATGGATCTCTTAAACCAGCATATAATGATTATAAAATAGAGCCCAAAATGGATTCTAAGGCAGCCAAGAGAAATCTAAGTTCCACGAGTATATGAATTTGTTCCCTGGTTCTGTGATCGATCGCACTCCAAGTGCGATCAATCGCAAAATGTCGAAAACCTACTGGTACTGCGATCGATCGCACACGATTGTGCGATCGATCGCAGATTATCTTTTTTTTTTTTTAGGACCATTAGGGTCCACTTTGTGGACACTAATAGTTAACTATCAGCGTCCACTTTGGTTTAGACATTGATAGTTAATTTTTTTAAAAAAAAATTTTTAGGACCATTAGGGTCCACTTTGTGGACGCTAATGATTAACTATCAGCGTCCACTTTTAGTGGATGCTAATGGTTGACTATTAGGGTCGACTATGGCTTCCGTTTATATCATCTTTAGGGTCAAAACATTTCGACTTTTAGGTTCGATAAAGTGGACGCTAAAAGTGATCTTTAGGGTCGACTTTAAGTGGACGTTGATAATCATGCATTTGATCATTAAGGGTCGGGCTATTAGCGTCGACACCTTTAGGGTCGAAAAGTCGATGCTGTTGTCAACAGCGTCCACTTTAGGACTTTTAGGGTCGACTCCAAGTCGCCCCTAAAGACCTAAATTCTTGTAGTGGAAGGATTCTTGACCCAGCAATGCTTGGGAATGGGGTTGGGGGGTGGCCAAGGGTGGCATCCCCACCGCTGGCCACCCCTTCAACTTTTTTTTCTTTTTACTTTAAATTTTATTTTTAAATTAAATTAATAAAAAATTATTATGCTATATGGCAAAACGGTGTTTTTTGATTGGGACTAACGGGCGTTACAAAAGTATAATGGTAGAAATTTTATTGGCATTCCAATTAATCAAGAGGGTAAAAATTCGAGAAAAAAAAACCTAGGAATTTTTTAAGTTTGGCGGGTTGACTTAGGGATTTATAATATATTTACCCATTTATTTATTTTATTTTATTAAATTTATCATTAAACCTATAAATTTATTTTCACAGTAAAAGAATAGGGTTTCTTTTATTGATTAAAAAGATAGTGGGAAGCCTTAGAAAATGAAGCTAGAATCATTAAACCAAATACAACAATTCATGAAACCACTTGGTATGTAGATCAGCAAAAAACTGCTATAAGAACCATAAATTTTATGCTGAATAATATCCTTGAAAGCTTGCAGTCCTACTCTCCTTTTGTAAAATTTCGGTGCATGGAAACATAAAGTGATTATTTGTGTTGTGACTAATATGGTTATCGTTTACTTCTCAATACAGTTGATATTCCTTAAGACCACGTGAATCCAAACCCAAAAAGGTTCGTTGATCATTCTAGTTAAATCAAACTCATCCTTTAATTACATTTTTTGTGTTTAAATTTTGTTAATTGTTGCGGGTGGAACGAACAGGGCGCGCTTTGATGTGTTCTCCTTTTTATGTTTTGTTGTCTAATCTCTTTGTCTACATTAACTCTCAACTACATTTATATATAAAATCTTATTGATGGGATGTATATGGTTCATATATTTTTTGCATCTATGGTAATAATCAATTTGTCACACGTTATCCTCCCAAATCATAGAATTCATTATTTTTTTTTCACTCTACGCGTGCAAGTCCCCCTGCAAGCATGCTGTTTTTATCCCCCCCACTCGTTGTCCGGGTCAACAGTGTTATGAAATGGGAAGAAGAACACGAGGATCAACTGATTGACGTTCTGAGAGAATTCCTTGAAGAAGGTATACGACCACTATATGGTCAAAAATTAATTCCTCGCATTGTTCAAAGGCTAAACAACCAACTTAATGATGGCACTCAGTATACGGATTACCAAGTTGGTGAGAAAATTTGTCGCCTAAGAGAGGTGCATGCCGATTACTCGTCCCTTAAAAATGACAACATTGGTATTGGGTTTGGTTGGGATGATGATCGTGGGACGATCAATGCAACTCCTGATTAATGGGAACAAATCCGAACCATAAGCCTTTACCTTTATTAGTAACATTTATTTATTGTTATATCATTTGACTTACTAAATTAAGGTTGTGCTACTTTTTTCTTTTCTTTTTTTTTCTTTTAACGGGATCTGAAATTGAAAAGGTATTACAAATTTCGTACGTGGAAAGAAATTTAAATTACACATATTTAGGCAATGTCTAGCCTAGTAAGAGTGCAGTACTATAAGGCTCCAACAATGTGTCTACATGCAGTAGGATCTAGTAGAGCATCACCATCCATCTTTGTGAGCTTCTGGCCTAAGGTGCATGGAGCTGCAAAGAGCTTAACTCCAATCATGTTGACCCGTGTAAGGAGATCAACTATATATTTGCTTTGATTGAGATGTAGTCCAGCCTTGTCTCTGAAAACATGGATGCCAAGGAAGTAGGACATGCAGCCTATATCCTTGAGTTTGAATTCTTGCTGCAAACTACAAATAACTGATGCAATGACAGTGGAGTCAGTATCAGTGATTATAATGTCATCAACATATATTATTATAAATAGATGGACTGAATCTCAATGAAGTATGAAGAGGGATGTGTCTACTAAAGAGCCAATGAATCCCAGGTGAAGGAAAGCCTGTGAAAGTCTATGAAACCAAGCCCTATGCTCTTGTTTTTGACCATAAAGAGCCTTTTTTAGCTTGCATACATGACGAGGGAGCTTACTGTCCACAAAACTAGTAGGTTGTTCCATATATACTTCCTCATATAAATGACCATGTATGAATGCATTTGATACATCCAGTTGTTTGAGTGGCCAGTTGTAATGCATTGCTAGACAGAGAAGTATGCATATGGTGGCTGGTTTAATGACTGGACTGAAGGTCTCCTTATAGTCTATTCCATCTCTTTGTTGAAAGCCTTTAGCTACAAGTCTAGCTTTGTACCTCTCTATTGAGCCATCTGCGTGCTATCTCACCTTGTCCACCCATTTATTCTTGATGATGTTGTTGTTTGATGGTCTAGGGCATAGAGTCCAAGTGCCATTATCAAGAAGAGCTTGGATTTCACTTTTCATGGCAGCGAACCAATGAGGAATGGGAGCAGCCTTAGCAAAGGTAGTTGGGATTGGAGGGAGAATAGAGCTAGTCATAGCCTTGAGAGGGTGTTTGGTGGATTTAAGAGAGTGGTATAGTTTGTAATCTAGAAAGGGTTTAGGTTTAGAAATTCCTGTCATTGATCTGATAACCATGTGTGGAGATAAATGTTCAGATGTGGGAGATATAATTTGAAGCAAAGAAGCATTAGAAGAGGGGACAATAGGGTTAGGCTGAGATGATGAAGGTAAAGGGGGTTCATCATTCTGAGAAACAAATTCAGAAGGTAGGGCAGGTGACCAAAGGTTTGGGGATGAATTCTGAGGGGAAGAATTTTGAGGTGTGCTACTGTCATTGGGAGGTGCTGATGGAGATGGTATATTGGTGGGTAAGGCTATGGATGGAATGACAGTAGTATGAGCAGTTTGGTCATTGGTAGATAACTAAGATGAAATATTTTCAACACTTTCTAGTCTAGGTGGTGAAGCATGAATAGAAAGAAAGTGAGATGGATCAAGAACCATACCTGATCGAAGAGAATCACCCCCTGGAAGAGTAGTAGTGGCTGCTCTATCCTAAGCAGAAAATAGCACTTCATCAAATACCACATGTCTGAAAACATAGATTCGGTTGGAAGTGGGATCAAGACACTTATACCCTTTTTGGTTTGAGTTGTAACCTAGAAAGACACATTGTTTGCTTCGAAACTCTAACTTGTGTTTGGTGTAAGACTTTAAGAGAGGATAACAGGCACAACCAAAGGTTTTCAAGAAGATATAGTCAGATTTTTTTTGAAAAGTTTGTGAAAGGGACTAAAGTTATTGAGAATGGATGTAGGTAATCTGTTTACGAGATAAACTGAGGTACTAACAGCTTCTACCCAATATTTAGGGGAAAGATGTGATTGAGCTAAGAGGCTTAGGCCAATTTCTATGACATGTCTCTACTTTCTTTCGGCAATGCCATTCTGTTGGGAGGTGTGTGGATAGGTTAACCTATGAAGGATTCCATTGGTAGATAGGAAGCTTTGGAATTTGTTTGAGATGTACTCTCCACCACCATCGGTTTGGAGTTGTTTGATTTTGAGAGTGAAATAGTTTTCAACAAGACATTTAAATTTGACAAAAGCATCAAACGCATCAGATTTGTGTTTAAGAGTGAACAATCATGTATATCTTGAGAAATCATTTATAAAAAGAACATAGCAAGTGCTTCCATTTATTGACTGAATTGGGGAAATCCGCACATCCTATGAATAAGCTCTAAAGGGGCATGAGAAATTCAACTAGACTTAGAAAAAATTAATTGTTTGTTGTTGCCTAACTGACAAGAGACATTAAGGGACTGACTCGACTGAATTAAAGATATTGGAAGCTGATGCTTGTTGAGAATCTACTACACAACAGGTTTACTGGGGTGTACTAATCTATTGTGCCATATTAAGGGAGGTACTTTGACTCCAATGTGGCAAGTGAGAGCTCTCACTTTGTTTCTGGTGAAGTGCTGCAGCTGAATAGGGTAGAAGCCATCCTTACTGGCCCCTTGCAAGAGGATCCTTCTTGTGAGGTTGTCCTTAATCAAAAAATAGGTTGCTGTTAGTTCAAACACACAATTGGTATCACAGTAGAATTTATTTATAGAGAGAAGGTTTGCAGCAGCATCAGGGCAATGTAAGATGTCATTAAGGTAAAGCAAGGAATTTGAGGTGGGAAAGGAGGAGGAACCAGTATGGGAGATACCAAGCCCACTACCATTACCTATTGCCACTGTCTTATTGCCCTCGTATGGTTGCTATATGTTCAATTTGTCCAAGTCAAGTGTGATATGGATGTTAGCCCCTCTGTCTGCTAACCAATGATCCTCATCTTCTAGAGCAATGGATTGAGATGATATCGCAACAAGGTCTAATAGTGGATGGCGCCCTTGGAAAGCAAAGTCCATTCTGTGGAAACAATCGAGAGCTTGGTGGTTAACTCTGCCACAGATTTGGCATGGAGTCTTGTTTGCTGCAAAATTGCTGGAGATGGCTGCTCTGTTTGGATTAAAGTGCTTAGGGCAATCTAATAATTTGTTTTGCCTTGGATAGGCATGTTTTATAATCAAGTTAATACATGCTCTGTATCAATCACAAGTGCTCAGTAATAAGGGGTGCCAACTGCCATGCATTCATACTTATAAACAACAAAATGCTCAAGAATAAGGGATGAGTCTTTCTGTGGAAAAGACTCATCCCTCCGCCTGGATGACTTTATAAACAACAAAATAAACTATAGTTGTGCAGATATTACTTTCCTATTTTCGAACCCAAAAAAAAACTGAGCCCTTTTTTTTAATTTTTTTTCTAATAGAATAAGCCCTTTAGGTTAAGTATTAATATATGTATAGGTAAGGTGTGTCAGTTCTCCTAAATTTCCAAATAATGGTGGCTCTATATCTTCATTCTTGCTTCCATTGGTGAAACCTTGTTATGGAGCACATTAGAACTAAACAAGGAATGCATTATCCTTAAGAATATTGAAGGAATACATGTTTCTAAGAATATTGAAGTGTTAACCCATGATACCCATCCATGGATGACTTCAAAAGGTGAGTTTCTCCTAAATTTTGTGAAACAAGAAGACTTTTTCCCATCCATGCATATACGTTGATTTACAAGGAGAGTATAAATTGTCGTTTATACAAGAATCAATTGTATGCGATCTTTTCCTTTGAGTAGCAGTAGACTGTTGGCGTGGTCTCCACGATTTCTTTATAAGTTGACATGGTCTTCTTGTTTTGCATTGCTAGCGATTATTGCCTTTGTTGAATAGTGTTGCCTTGTGTGAATGGATAGAATTCAAATGCATGCTTTATAAGGAAAGAATTCCATAATTCGTAATTCACCAAATCACGTTTGGTTGACTTACTGGTCTACATGTTTGACTTCAAATATTTTTAACCCTTTTAGAAAAATTGTTTTTTTTTTAAATATTTCTCTGCGTTTAACTTGTACCTAAAAAGAGAGATTGCGAAAAATGACCTAGCGACTTCTTGCAACCTCTAGTGATGGTCCGATAGCTTCTGATGGTGGTCTAGCTAGATTTGAGAAGATAATCTCAAACTTAAAAAATATTTTACAGTTTTAGAAAAGGTTTCATTTATTTTTCTCTTAGGCTCCGTTTACTTCGACATAAAAATGATTTTCGTCGGAAAATATTTTCAGGAAAGCCATTTTTTCTAAGAATATTTTATGTCGAAAACATTTTTAAGGCGTTTACTGTGCACACGGAAAATAATTTTTTTAAAAATATTTTTTTATATATATTTTTTTCCAATAAGGTCCCCGTCGGGACCTCCACAAGACATATTCGAGACCTCGCAAGGACCTGCTAGGGACCTTGCCGAGACTTCATCGGAACCTCGTCGGGACCTGCCCAGGACTTGACTGGGACCTGCCCTGGACTTCTCATGGACCCGCTGGGACCTACCCAGTACTTGACCGGGACTTGACCAGGACTTGATCAGGACTTGCCTCGGACCCCGCCGGGACTTGACCGGGACCCACCCGGGACTTGCTAGGGACCAAACCGAGACCTGCTAGGGACTTGATCGGGACCCCGACGGGACTTGACCAGAACCTGCCCGGGACTTGACCGGGCAAGTCCCGAGCGGGTCTTGGGCAGGTATGGTCAAGTCTCGGGCAGGGACCTAGGCAAGTCCCTGGCCGGTCTTGGTCAAGTCCCAGCAGGTCCTGGGCAAGTCCCGATCAAGTCTCGAGCAAGTCCTAGGTGTGTCCCGATTAAGTCTCGGTCAAGTCCCGAGTGGGTCCTAGCCGGGTCCCACCGGGGTCCCAGGTAAGTCCCGAGCGGGTTTCAGGTGGGCCCTGGGCGGGTTCCTGTCAAATCCTGGTCAAGTCTCAAGCGAGTCTCGGTTAAGTCCTAGGCGGGTCCCGGTCAAGTCCAGAGTAGGTCCTATCAGATGCCGGGCGGGTCCCGGGCAGGTCTCGGGTGGGTCCTAGACGGGTCCTGGGCGAGTCCCGGTCAAGTTTCGGAGAGGTTCTGGACGGGTCTTAGCAAGTTCCATCGATTTAAGAATGAAATACTCATAGTCGGAAAATGGTTTATGGTTTTCAAAACTGTAAACCATTTTCTGAAAATTAAAGAAGAATTTCTGGTCAAAAAGAAAATATTTTCCGTTGACCACTATTTTACGTCGAAGTAAATACCATAAAATGTGAAAATTATTTTCTAAAAACTATTTTACGTCGAAATAAACGGAGCCATCGGAAAATATTTTCAGGAAAGTCATTTTCCTTAAAATGTTTTATGTCGAAAACATTTTACGGCGTTTACCGTGCACACGAAATTTTTTTTTTTTTTTTTTAATATCTTTTTCTATATATATTTTTTTCCAATAAGG
>NC_081542.1:40046432-40046679 GCF_901000735.1 Corylus avellana | reverse complement strand
CCCTCTCGAGACTTATCTGAGACCTCGTTGAGACTTGACGGGAACCCGCCCGGGACTTGCTAGGGACCCCGCCAAGACTTGACCGAGACCCTAAGGGGACTTGATCGGGACCTACCCGGGACCCGGGCGGGTCTTGGGTAAGCCCGGTCAAGTCTTGGGCGGTTCCCAGCGGGATCCTAGGCAAGTCGTGGGTGGGTCTTGGTCAAGTCCCGACAGGTCTTGGTCAAGTCCTGGCGGGTCCCGATTA
>NC_081542.1:40040752-40046412 GCF_901000735.1 Corylus avellana | reverse complement strand
TCTTGGGTAAGCCCGGTCAAGTCTTGGGCGGTTCCCAGCGGGATCCTAGGCAAGTCCTGGGTGGGTCTCGGTCAAGTCCCGACAGGTCTTGGTCAAGTCCCGGCGGGTCCCGATTAGGTCTCGGGCAGGCCCTGTCAAGTCCTAAGCAGGTCTCGATCAAGTCTAGGGCAAGTCCTAGGCGGGTCCCGGTCAAGTCTTGGTCAGGTCCCAGTCAAGTCTCGAGCGGGTCCCGTCGGGGTCCTGGGCAAGTCCTAAGCAGGTCCCGGTCAGGTCCCAGGCGAGTCCCGAGCAGGTCCCTAGCAAGTTGCGGCCTGTTCCCGGGTGCGTCTCGGCCAAGTCCCGAGTGGGTCCCGGTCAAGTCCCATGCAGGTCCTGGCGAGTGCTAGGTCTAGTCCCGAGAGGGTCCCGGTCAGGTCCCCAACAGGTCCCGAGCAAGTCTCGATCAAGTCCCGGGCAAGTCCTAGCGGGGTCCCGGTCAAGTCCAGGGCAAGTCCCGGTGGGGTCCGGGCGGTTCCCGGTCAAGTCCTGGGCGGGTCCCGATCAAGTCTTGGGCAGGTTCAGGCGGGTCCCATTCAAGTCCGGTTAGGTCCCGGGCTGGTCCTCACGCAGTCCTAAGTAGGTCCTGTGCGAGTCCCGGTCAAGTCCCAGCGAGGTTTTGGGCGGATTTTGACAAGGTCTATAGATTTAAAAATGAGATGCTCATAATCGGAAAATGGTTTATGGTTTTCAAAACTGTAAACCCTTTTCCGAAAATCAAAGAAAAATTTTAGGTCAAAAGGAAAATATTTTCCGTTGAGCACTATTTTACGTCGAAGTAAACACCGTAAAATGCGGAAATCATTTTTTGGAAACCATTTTACATCAAAGTAAACGAAGCCAATATTGTTTGCATCTGAAACGGTCAATTAAATGCACATTAAATATATATTATAATCCATATAATTATTTGAAATACCAAAAATAAATCATTTTATTTATTTATTTGAGATAAAGCTAACAGTCCCCTACTATTTCAAATCACTTTGATAACTAGCTAGTAAATGAAAATTTTGTGCATTTTTTTCAAAAATAAGTCGCTTCAATGAGCGTGTCTTTTGTACTTGAACTTTCACCGAGTGTAGATATATTGAGACTACGCATGTCAAGGTGATCAGTGAACAAATCTTAAACTGATAATCCTATTATACTAGTCGGATATATTACATGAGTTTATTTTCTGATTCTCCGAGTGTTTCACTTATTCTGCACTTTTCTGTCCCTGTGCAATATCCCAATTTCATGAGAGCTCTTGGTACGATCAATACTATAGGAAGCGGTCACACTTCCTACTCTCATATAGGTAAGTTCATCAAAAGTGATCCTATTTCACCTCGACAATTTTGTCTATGAACTTTCTTTTGGTTTTCATAACCATACTTCTTAATCACTTTCTAAATGTAATGAGATTGTATCAAGGATAAACCATCAATTATTCTCACAATTTTGATCACGAAGATCACATCAGCCTCTCCAATATCCTTAATGTCAAAGTCAGAAGAAAGAAACTTTTTAGCTTCTTCTACACATTGAAGGTTACTGCCAAATATTAATATATCATCTACATACAAACGAATAATCACACTATATTTATAATACACATTTATGTACACCATTCACTCTAAATTCAAGAGATAAAACTATTTTATCAATTTTTGCATGATATAGTTTAGGAGCTTGTTTTAAACCATATAAAGACTTAATCAATTTACAAACTTTATACTCATGTCTTGGCAAAACAAAACTTTTAGGTTACTCCATATAAATCTCTTCATCTAGGTCACCATTTAGAAACACAATTTTTACATCCATTTGGTGAACAACTAAATTATTAAGAGTAACAAGAGAAATTAAAACTCAAACATTGCATATTCATTCATGCAATAGGAGCATATGCGTCAAAATAGTCTATCCCTTCTCTTTTTCTATAACCTTTAGAAACAAAACAGGCTTTAAACTTATTAAAGGTACAATCAGCATTATGTGTTTTTTTTTTCCTTCTAAATATCCATTTACATCCTATTGCTTTTTCTTTTTTTTCTTTTTTTGAATAGAATTGAGATTCTTATATCATAACTTGAAAAGTCTAGAGTACAAAGACTCCAAACAGCAAGAGCTAAACGCTCTAAGAGGAGAATATCTTGAATACAACATGGAATTTCTTCCAACCAAATCTGTTCAGTCTCCACCCCAATAGCCCTTTGAGCAAGACAATGGGCGGCTGTGTTACCTTCCCTGTGAATATGCATTGCGCGCCAGCTTCGGAAGCAAGATAAGCCCATCTTGATGTCCTCAATGATGTGCCCATAAGAACTCCAGTTCTGGGAGCTAGCAAGAATGGCTTTGATAACTTTTTGAGCCTCTGTCTCTATGAGATCATTCTGGGTGGATAGGAGATACAAATCATCAACATACGCCAGGGTGGTTCGACCTCATTGTCGACACTCTTGGTATTGTTGGAATAACGATTGCTCAAATTCCGATGATAAAAATCGTGCCTTGAGTAGCCGCTTCGTCTTCAACCATGAAGTCATCGGCCCCTTCCCTTGTCGGGCTTAGGAAACCTGTAATTGTTCCCACCAAGCAAATGCTCTTCCTTTGAACTTGTATGCCAACAACTTCACCATGTGATCCTCATGAAAACTCATATAATTAAAGAACCTATCTACCTCCATCACCTAATCTAATAAATCTTTGATGTGAAAATGTCGGCCGAATGATGGGAGATCAATCTTCATCCGGTATTCATGGGATTCCTCCCTACCATAATCCTGACACCTAGCTAGGTTGCTCTCCATAAACACCTCGGTAGCCAGCACCTTCATAGACATTCCCCATATTGGCAGTATATGAGTGCAGGCCACTGGTGATGAAACGAAGTCTTCATCATCACTAAAATCATCATAGACCGGTGGTCAGTTTATGAGTACAGGCCGCTCGTGATGAACAAGCCTCACTCGGATCCCATCATTATCATAGGCATCATTGTCCTTGTGATTACGATTACGACCCAATTGCAACTGGCAAAACGCCTGCTGCCTTGTCTACTGGAACTCCTAGAATTCGGCTCTCGAAAGGATTTGTAAGCTGAAATTGTGTGTATTTTAATTCTGCTATAAGGATGAGTTTTATAGATTTGGCTGTCCCAAAATGGTTTTACTGCTAAGGGGTTCTTCAATGAGTTTCCACTTCATCACCTAAATTGTTATGTCTGATTAGTTTATTGCTTTACTTATTTTGGTAATTGTTGTGTGGCTGTTAAATTTTTTAAATTAATTAATTATATTACTGTTTTTAATACTAAAATGCACCAACAATTTACATTAATAGAATCTATAAATTTTGGTATGTAACAGCTCAAGAATTGATCAGAGAGGAAAAGGTGAAAGTGATTATTGGCATGCACACATGGCAGGAAGCCGTTGTAGTAGCTGATGTTGGAGGGCAAGCTAATGTTCCGGTCATTTCGTTTGCAGGACCAGCCATCAACCCACCTCTAACATCGCTTCGTTGGCCTTATTTGATACAAATGGCTAAAAATGGTTTTGAACAAATAAAGTGTATTGCAGATATTGTTCAGGACTGCAATTGGCGAAGGGTCGTAGCGATTTATGAAGATGAAACATATGGTGGTGATTCCGGAAAGTTAGCAATTTTATCTGAGACTCTCCGAAATGTTGGTTCGAAAATTGAGTACCGTTTGGTTCTGCCACCACATCCTTTGGTGTCTGACCCTGAACATGTTGTCCATGAAGAGCTGGATAAGCTAGTGAACAAAACAAAGTCTCGGGTTTTCATAGTTCTTCAGTCATCAGTAGAGATGGCGACTCATTTGTTTAGAGAAGCTAAGCAGATGGGACTTGTAGGAAATGACTCAGCTTGGATTATTGCAGACAACATTGCAAATTTGCTGCACTCTGTTAATGATTCCGTCATATCCTCCATGGAAGGTGCATTAGGAATCAAGACTAACTATTCTGAGAATCAAGATTTTTATGCCGAGTTTCGGAAAATTTTCAGAGCTTAATATCCGGAGGAGCATAACTGTGACCCTGGAATTTATGCCCTGCGAGCATACGACAGCATTAGAATTGTTATACAAGCGATAGAGAAAATGTCTGGTAACACTACTAGTCAAAAGATGTTGTTAGAAAAAATATTATCAAGCCATTTCTTCGGTCTAAGTGGAAAAATACATTTTGAAGCAGGCCAACTCACAGACACTCCTATATTGACAATTATTAACGTTGTTGGGAAGGGGTACGAGGAAATAGACTTGTGGACACCAGAGTTTGGTTTCAGAAAAGGTGAAAAGAAAATTTTGGCCAGTCATGTAATTTGGCCTGGGAATTTAAATCGGACTCCGAAAGGTTGGGAAATACCTACTCATGCAAAGCCACTGAAAATTGGAATTCCTGCTAAAGCAACATTTGAAGTTTGTGAAGGTTGAGTATAGGGAGAAACCGCATCCGAACAAATATGATGGTTTCTCCATTCAAATTTTCTGGAAGGTGCTGGAACTCTTAGAGTATGATCTGCCTCACCAATTTGTGGAATATAATGGCACCTACACTGATCTGGTTTATCGTGTCTTTAATAAGGTAACAGCTTTTTCTCCGCCATTTGTCATTGAGAAGTCCTTATTCAATGAAAATCTGAGGTCCACGATACACTATAAACTTAATTAATGTTCAATTATTATGTGCAAATTCTGTTTACTGATTTTACCATAAACAGGAAGCCTTATTATTGTACAAACCACTGCTTTTCGATTTAATATTATATGTAAATGATACACCACCCATTTGTATTGTGTTTTTTTGCCTGAGCAATACAAATCCGTTAGTAATATTCTATGAATAACTTTAACTAAAGCCCCTAGGAAAAGCAGTGAATCTTTGAGTAACTGCTTTCTCTCTCTCTCTCTTTTATATAGTTACAATCAATTGTTCTGATTAGATGTGTATGCTTGTCATGTGGGTCGAAATACAATAAAAAGACTTATGACGCTGTCATTGGCGACGTGACCATACTTGCCGACCGGTTGCAATGCGTGGATTTTACACTTCCATATACTGAGTTGTCAGATTTGGTGACTTGCTTTCACAAGTCTTATCGTGGGCCTACAGCAGTATGACATCCATATTTTTTGACTTGTTTTTCTCTCACACACGTTCATTTTGCTCTCCATTGATTGAGCTTCTTCTAGAAGCTTTGTGAAAAGGCTGGCTTTGTTTTATTATTTGAAGCCATTCGGTCATAGAAGAGGAGGGCAGCAACTTTAGCCGAAAAGAGAGAAAGAAGAAAAAGAAACGCTTGCCGAGAGAGACAGAGAGGGGCTTGTGCTGCATAGAGAAAAAGGCGTACACCATTTTTTTTCATTTTGATCTCACTTTTAGAGTGCTGAAATGCTAAAAGAATTTTAGAGAATATTATTTTTCTCTTTTGTGTTTAATTCTCTTTTAAATGAAATTGGAGTGTATTGAAGCTTTTGGGTTTGAATGGTTTTGTTTGTACTACTCTTTGTACTCCACTCTTTTGTTAGTGAATTTTTCTTGGATAATTTTCGCAAGTGGATATAGGCTTGTTAAGCCGAACCACTTAAATCTTAGTGTCTTATGTAG
>NC_081542.1:40022500-40040652 GCF_901000735.1 Corylus avellana | reverse complement strand
AACTTGAAAGTTGGTTGCGATGGCGGTCCATTCGAACGGAAATATATCGAGAATGTGCTTAACTTCAAGCCAGAGAATATCGTGAAGGTTGTCAGAGAAGACAAGTTCCCAAAGGAATTCAAAAGCAACAACATAAATGCTGCCTTTCTTGAACTCCCATATGAGAAAGTTTTCCTCGATAAGTATTGCAAGGCATACACTGGCACCATATATTCCACAAGATCTGGAGGATTGGGCCTTGCGAGTGTTAACTGAAACATTGCAACAAACTCACTTCCACGCACACACCCCTTAAATTTTAGAATAATGCCTCTTGATATTCTTTATTATGCATTCATAATTCTAATAATAGAGTATACTCTGTTTAAAAGATGTTCAACTTTGCAAAGAAACAATTTTGCACAGAGTTTACAGCAGCTAAACTAATTGAGAAATGCTATACAAACTTCCACTTCTTCACACCCATAAGTAGCTTTTAAACTCGTTATTGAATTTGTGATAGATCTTTATTGATTTTGAACATAATACTGGTTTTAAAAGCAATCTATATATGGATGTAAAGAAATAAGAGTGTGTATATGCATGTATAGCATTACTGAAACTAATTTCATTTCCCATTCAAGTTAATGCTTATGCTTAGAATGGTGCAGCTAGAGAGATAACTGGACATAAAATACATGTTAGATATTTATTAAACCAACTGTACGCACCAAGTTGGATCCCCTACTTTTTCTGTCATACGTACATATATGAGACCTGCTATTTAGTACACCTTAGGATTCACAAACACTCATGTATGAGTCCTACAAATTTAATGGTTGATTTTCAAAATGAGAGGATAGGAAAATTAATATAAGAAAGCATTTCTCTACGTATATATGCGGATGCGTGTTTTTGTTTATCTATTCCATATATACCTACATTAATTATTGTATAAGTTTTGGGCAGGGCCAATTAAGAAACCCCTTTAAGGTTTAACTTTTTCCTTTTATCACCCTTTTGGAGTCCTCTTAGAAAGTAAAAATCTGTTTCATCTACTACCAACAAGACCTATAGAAATCTTCTTTTGTTCCCCATTCAGGCATTCCAGAAAGGTTCGCCATTTACCAGGGATTTTTCTGAAGCCATTCTAAAGCTATCGGAGAAGGGTGAGTTAAAGTCACTGGAAGATAAATGGTTGACTCCCTCACAAGAATGCTCACCCAACAGAACTTCCAGCAAACCTGAAAGCTTGAGCCTCCGGAGCTTTGAGGTTCTCTATCTACTATCTTTTGGCACCTCTACCATTTGTCTTCTACTATCGCTAATCCGCTTACCAATAGATCGTTGGCAACATCAAGTTCCAGGTGATGAGAGCGTTTGGAAGATGGTTAGACTCGTAAGATACTTGAACAACAAGAATCTGCAAAGAGCTCCAGCTTTGGCGGACACAGACGACAGCTTATGGAAGAAAGCAGCTAAACTAGTAAAATACTTTTATATGAACAACGCAAGAAGCGCTCCAACTCGGGCAGATACATCGGCTACAAATGAGACGCATTAGATGACGTAATCCTCTTATCCTGGCCGGGTTTTTAATCCTCATCAAGAGAATGTGGTTGGTTAGATATGAAGTAGTAATGAATAAAGTTTATGTTGATTATCATTATCTATCAATGTTGGTTATAAAACCATTGTATTTAAATGACAATTTCTGATGGAATAAAGTTTATGATTGATATTATATATTTAGGGTTAAATATTCTTTTGCTTCTTAGGATTTAAACTCTTTATTTTTTTCCCTTAGTATATGAGATTTTCATAAAAACGAAGATGGTACCTCCGATAAAATTCCGTCCAAAACTTAACAGGATGTCACATCAGCACCAATCAAATGTTATCACGTGTCATATAATTAATTTTTTTTAAAAAAAAAAAACCTAAAAAAGATTAAAAAAATTATATTCTTTCAAGAAAAAAAATATATATTGGCCACCCCATCTGGCCAGTTTGGGGTGGCTGGGCCACCCCAAGGAGCTAAAGGGGTGGCCCTCTCACTCGCAGTAGTTCCAGCTCTCTCTCTCCACAACTATGGCTTCCTTCATTTCCAACCTCTCTTCGATTCCTGTGTCAGTCTCCATTGTGTCTTCATCTTCCTCTTCCTCTATGGGTTTTATAGCATAACTACATGTTTCTTTTGTGGAATAGATTGGAATTCCAAGTCTTCAAAATCAGTGAAGCTCAGAGAGGACCAGAGGAACAGCTCCAAACCCCCATCCGACAAACTAGCCAAAGGGGTGGCCGAAACCACCCTCAAACCCATTGGGGTGGTTTCGGCCACCCCTTTGGCTCCAAGCCACCCCATCCGGCCATGGGGGTGGCTCGCCACCCTCATATCAGCCAGATGGGGTGGCCCATGGCCAAAGGGCTTGGCCAGCGGAGCCACCCCAAATTTTTTTTTCTTTTTTCTTTTTTCTTTTTTTTCTTTTTTGAAAAAAACATAAATATTTAATCTTTTTAATTTATTTAAAAAATATTTTCTTAAAAAAATTAATTATATGACACGTGGTGGCATTTGATTGGTTCTGACGTGACGTTCCGTTAAGTTTTGGACGAAATTTTATCGGAGGTACCATCTCCGTCTTTATGAAAACAACATGTACCTTCTATGATAAAAATGAAACTTTAAGGGAGAAAAAAAAATATAGAGTTTAAACCTTGGGGAGCAAAAGAGTATTTAATCCTATTATTTATTAGGTGAAAGTTTCACTTACTTCCATCAACTTTGTTCCCGTTTACAATCATATCCGAAAGTTAAAAAATTCTCAATTTAATGCACCAATCTTTTAACAAATTTGTAATGTCACTCATCCGATAAGATTTTTTGTTAAATTCTAATGGAGGCCTTAAAATTTTTTAAAATACCTTTATTTTTTAAAATATTTAATTAAAGTATTTAGGGTAAAGTCCATTTAACCCTCTCAAACTACCACCCCAATGATAATTTACTCTCCAAACTATCAATTACAACAATTTACCCCATAAACTACCAAAACAATGATAATGGACCCCCAATGCTAGCAAAACAACGAAAGTACCCCCATAGAATTTTTAATAAGACAAAAATACCCTTAAAATTTTGAAAAAAAAAAAAAAGTTAATTTTTAGTTTTATTTTTAGAAAGGGTAATTTCATCATTTTTTTAAAATTGGGGGTACAGTGTTATTGTTTTGATAGTTTGAGGGATAAATTGTCACAATTGATAATTTGAGGGGTAAATTATTATTGGGATGATAGTTTGAAGGAATTAAATAGACTTTACCCAAGTATTTATGTAATTTTATAAATTGTATTTGAGAAAGTTTTCCTACCATCCATAAATATTGCAAGGGTACACTAGCATAATACGTACCACCAGATTTGGAGGATTGGGCTTTGTAAGTAGTTTTTGTTTGTGCCTTTTCCATGCATACATTATTGTTTGAGTTTTCACCCTTTTGGAATCTTCTCCTACTGCTAATAGAAATATTCCTTTGCTCCCCCATTCAGGCCTTCCAAAAAGGGTCGCCATGTGCGAGGGATTTTTCTGAAGCCATTCTAGACCTATCAGAGAAGTTACTGCAAGATATATATATGGTTGACTCCCTCACATGAGTGCTCACCCGGCCGACATAACTTCCAGCTAACCAGAATGCTCATATAAATTCTATTCGAATTTAATTTGTTTTATAAATGAGCCGATAATGAATACAACATTAGGCTCGATCATTAAATAAGTTATACTCCAATAAACTTGGCTAGATCAACTTGTATAAGCTTTTATAAACTCGTATAACTTCATTTGTATTATATTTTGTTATAGTATTATTTTAATTTTGTAATTAGAACATCTTAAGTAAAGATAAATTATCTTCATAAGTAGTAGATATAGTTTGAGTTATTGTTATTGTGAGTCTTGATATAGACATGTGTGTTTGTACGTATATCATGAGTGCTTGTGTTTGTGTATGTATAAATATATGAGTTCATAATGAATTTATACACAGAGATATAAATTTGAGATTGGATTATTTAAGATTCAAGTTAATCTACTTAATTAACTAAAATGATAAATCTTAATAATAACTAATTAAATATTATTTACCAAAAAAATAAATAATCATGATATTAATTTACTTTATATAAGAAATAAATAGTTTTAGTGTTAAATGCCCTTTTAGTAGGACTGACAATTTTGACACGACCCACAAACCCAACACGAACACGACATGAAGTTACCGGGTTTGGGTTTACCCTAAACGGGTTTAGGTCATAAACAGGTTAACCCATTTATTTTGTGTCTGGCGGTTCAACCCGCAAGTGACCCACTAGACACATTTATAATTAAAAAAAAAAAAAAAAAAAATCCAAAAGGACAAAGGACCTCCTAAACCTAAAACATTTTTTTCCTTTCCAACTCTCCTCACACTCTCACGCCATGCCACCCCCTCTTCTTTCTCCATCACTCTTTGATTTTCCTCTCTTTCTCCCTCTCACATACTCACTCTCTACGGTTGCCGCTCACCACTCTCTATCTCCACTCGCTGCCGACGTCGCACTCTACCGCTCTCCCCCTCTCCCTCGTGCCGCTGACGTCACACTCTACCGAGGTTTAGCTCAAGTTATGTTTAGAGAGCATAAAGGACTACCAAATTCTATTGCTAAAGGCCGACTCTAACACGAGTTACACTTGGAATTTAGATCTGTTTTTATTACAATTGGAAGTGGAGTTAGTGCATTGTGATTGCTTATGGGAGTTTGTACGTATAATAAGTATAGTCATGGATAATGATCTCCATTTGAACTATTTTCTACCATTGTTTGTTTGTTTTATTGTTCCTTTGTCCTTTCCCAGATGTAATTTTGGGAATGTTAAATATGATTTTATAATGTTTGGTTTTCTGCAATTTCAACATCATTTCTTCTTCCCTGTCTTAAACCGTTCATGCAAGAAAGACCGCATTTCGTCTAGCCTATTTTGCATTTAATTTTCAAATTTTAAATGGGTCATGTCGGGTCATGTCAATCTAATACGACCCATTATTTTAAACGGATTAAGGAAGTCGCGTTGGGTAACTCGTAAAATAGTCGTGTCATGTTCGGGTTTGAAAGGGTGACCCGTTTAGCTAAACGGGTCGTGTGTGGGTTTACCCTAAACTAGTAGCGGATTATTACGAGTCGTAAACGGCTTGACCTACCAACCCATTTTGCGAACCCTACCTTTTAGTACCTGAGTTTTAATACTTTCATTTTTTCTCACCAATATTTTGTTTTGTACCATAAATGGTACCCTGTCTTATGGGTAAATACGGAGTTAGTACCTCCATCTATATTACATAAAAAATAAAAAATAAAAGCTAAAGGATTGCCATGTCAGCCAAATCAAAACATGACATGTGTCCTATTTCCTAATAAAATTGAAAATGATGTTTAAAAAATTAAAAATAATAATAAAAAAAAAAATTGAATTCATAGTTCCAATAGGGTGGGTTAAGTTTTACTTTGACCAGGCTGAGTTATTTTGAAGGGAAAGCTGCCCTTAACAGTCAAGTCAAAGATATACCAAACAAGTCAATCATTAAAAAAAAAAAAAAAAAAAAAATCAAAGACACCAAACAAAATCCAACAAAATATGCCAAATTCTACTCTTAACATTTCCTATGTGCCGTTTCGTGTTTTCTCAAGTCAATTCAAAGAGAGCAAAATCTACGAAATTCCATGCCGCCACAGCTAGCGCAGTTCCGCGTCTTCTCTCTAACGTCGGTATATATATGTATATAACAAGTGCTGGAATAGAGCCTTCTGAGAATTTATTTATTTTTTGTTTATTCTTTTGTGTACACAAATTATCAAATCCCAAAATGGGTTTTCCTTTCTTTACAAGTTACATAGTGGTAAAATTTTGCCACCTCTTTCCCCTGCTCATCATCTCTGTTCTTCTCTTTATCTCCGATGGAGCTCAACCTGCTAACACAACCAAAGTTACAAATATCGGTGTAATCATTGATGTCACGTCCCGAATCGGGAAAGAAGAGAAAACAGCCATTGAAATTGCAGCTGCAAACTTCAACGGCAAGCTGTCCCTCCATTTCCAGGACTCTGGCCAATTAGACCCCCTTCAAGTTGCTTCTGCTGGTAAGTAAATTTTGAAGTTTTAAATTTACTAGCTCTTCCTCCTTCCTGTATTTATATAATTTCTTACTTTTACCGCAGCTGAGGAGCTGATTAAGGAAAAGAAAGTGGATGTAATTATTGGCATGAACAAATGGGAGGAAGCCGCACTCGTAGCTTCTGTTGGAAACAGGGAAAAAGTTCCTATCATTTCATTCGCAGCTCCCGCCAGAACCCCACCGCAGATGGAACACCGCTGGCCTTTCTTGATACAAATGGCTAACAACGGTTCTGAACAAATCAAATGCATTGCAGATATTATTCGGGAGTACAAATGGAAAAGGGTTGTGGTGATATATGAAGATGATGCGTACGGCAGTGAGTCAGGGATGTCGGCTCTGCTCTCCAAGGCTCTGCAGGATTTTGATTCAGAGATTGAGTACCGTTTAGTTCTTCCCCCACCTTCTTCTCTGTCTTCTCCAAAAGGGTTTGTTCTGGACGAGCTGCTGAAGCTGCAGAAAGCAACAAAATCTCGAGTTTTTGTTGTTCTTCAGTCATCGTTGTCGATGTTGACTCATTTGTTCAGAGAAGCTTATAAAGCTGGACTTGTAGGGAGAGAGTCAGCTTGGATTCTCTCTGACAGTGTAACAAGTTTCCTGGATTCTGTTGACAGCTCTACTATTTCCTCTATGAAAGGTGTTTTAGGGATCAAGATCACCTACAACTCTAGTACTACTGATTCTTATACAGATTTCTATACTGGGTTCTCAAAAAAATTCCAATCCGAGTATCCAGAGGAAGCTAATCCTAAGCCGGGAATTCATGCTCTACGAGCATATGATAGCATTACAGCCATTTCACTGGCCATGGAGACAACGACAGAGATGTTGTTAGGGAATATCGTATCAAGCAGATTCTCTGGTTTAAGTGGAGAAATACGTTTCGAAGAAGGAAAGCTGATGCAAATTCCCCCATTGAGGATTGTAAATGTGGTTGACCAGGGGAATAAGAGGTATGAAGAATTAGAGTTTTGGGTACCAGAGAAAAGCGCACAACGTTTGGCTGGCTCGGTAATTTGGCCCGGGAAATTTAGCAGAAGATCACCAAAAGGCTGGGCAATGCCTAGTGATGGGAATCCATTGATAATTGGAGTTCCTGGTAGGACTTCGTTCGAGAAGTTTGTGAAGGTAGATAACAGCAGCAAAGATGATATCAAATATGATGGTTGGTGCATTGAAGTTTTCAAGAAGGTGCTATCTAATTTGAGTTATAGTTTGCCATATGAATTTCAGCCCTTCTATGGCACCTATGACGAATTGATTATCAGAGTCTCTAACAAGGTAACAACTTTAACTCATACAATTAAATTCTTTTTCTTTTACCCATTTTTTTTTTTAGTAACAAGATTGTTGGGACATGATGCTGCAAGAGCTCTAAAAATAGGTACGCTAGAAGCGATATCAAGGTCCATAAAGGGCTTGAGTTTGTCTCCCTTAACATTTAATTGATTTAAGGTGGAATGATAACTCACGTTCTGACAAATGGTATCAAAGTCAGAAAGTTATGGGAGCGTCATCGTGAGAGGGTGATTGTTGAGAAACAATTGCGTTCATTGCGACCGCTCTAAAAACATGCTTGTCGGGTGCAATGTCAAGGTCCATAAAAGACTTAAGTTTGTTTCTCTTAATGCCAATTGATATTAGGTGGAATGACAGCTCACGGTCCGACAAAAACATACCTTTTACTTCTGAAAGAAATAACCATGTGTTTTCAAATTAAGCATTATTACGAAGGTATAGGATATCTAAAAACCGATTGGATAACTCTTGTTTGAGAAGGGTTTCTAATGATTGAAAGTTAACAATTTTTTATTATACTTTCTTCTGACGTTGATTTCTCAAAATTCTGAATCTTCTCATCTCTAACTTGCACTTCAAGAAAACTAATGCGAGACTTTTCCGATAGTTTGTCTATGTTTGACTGGCTTCTTAATTTCCAAAGGGACGGAGAAGCCCCTTGGAACATCTTGACTTTCTCATTTGACGGTGATTTTTTTTTTTTTTTTTGGAATTTTCCAACTACAATTTCTTGTTTCTGATAAAGACTACCTTTGTCATGTGGAACAAAAACAACGGAAGACTTATGATGCTGTGGTTGGTGACGTGACCATATTGGCTAACAGATTGGAATACGTGGAATTTACTCAGCCATACGTCGAGTCAGGTTTGTCCATGATAGTTCCTGCAAAACCTGAAGGGTCAGCAGCATGGATGTTTTTGAAGCCTTTCACTTGGGAAATGTGGGCTGTGACTGGTGCCATCATGCTTTATACAATGCTTATAATTTGGTTCTTGGAGCATCGATTCAATCCAGAATTTAGTGGCGCATTGAAGAATCAGATTGGCACCACGTTTTGGTTCACATTCTCCTCTCTGTTCTTCGCTCACAGTAAGTACCAAATTTCTAGAATTATGACAAGCAACATTGCAACATTGTATGATGCTTTCCCCATCTCTGTTTTGAAGTAAATATCTCATTGTCTCTTTATTTCTGTATATATTTTCAGTTAATTTTCTGTCACAAACATTGATCATATTGCAGAATTTAATTACATTCTGACTTACTCCTCTATGTGCATGTGGAGTTTTAGCTAGGTCTATGTTTGAGTTTTAGGATGCTAGAATACCTAAAAAATGACAAGGTAGCAGCCTTGGGTTTGGGTTTGCATTATCTGAAAACTTACTTGTTTGTGAATCAAAGATTAATTGCATTATTTGATATGATACAAGAATTTGCTGACAACATATATAGAGCCAATATTGCAGAGATGGACTTTTCTAATGAGTGATTGTGAACTCCATGGTTTTTCTTTGCAGGAGAGAAAATTAATAGCAACTTGACCCGAGTGGTGGTGGTAGTATGGCTTTTTGTTGTGTGGATCTTAACCTCGAGCTACACTGCTAGCCTGTCTTCTATGCTCACTGTGCAACGAATGCAACCTGTTAATACAGATATCGAGTATCTAAAGAGCAGCAACTCAAGAGTTGGTTGTGATAATGATTCATTTGTCAGGAATTACCTGGAGGATGTGATTGGATTCAATTCACATAACATCATCACAGTTTTTAATGAAACTGATTACACAGGGCTATTTGAGAACAAGACCATAACTGCAGCCTTTCTAGAACTTCCATATAAGAAGCTTTTCATCAACAAGCATTGCAAGGGATACACTGCCACCACACCTACCTATAAATTTGGAGGATTTGGCTTTGTGAGTAGTTACTACAACTTTCTAATACTCCATTTGCCTTTTCAATTATGTCATATCTTTGAGAATTCTTAGCAGAAAAGAAACAATTCTGTAGATCTTTCTCAAACTTTCCATGCATGGTGGCCAAAACTAGTTGATATTCTCTAGGTTTCATCAAATAACTCCTTGCTTATTTTCAGAGAAATGGTTTTAAAAGTTACAAATGTTTAAACACATAAATTTTAAATAAATACAAATCAAAACAATCTACCTTTTCTTCTATCATCCATTTTGGGGTCTCATAAGAAAATAGCATATTTTTTCTCTGATGGGAGGGAATGATCAGTTCTTATCTTCCATGCAGGCATTCCAGAGAGGTTCCCCAATAGCCAGGGATTTTTCAGCATCAATTTTAAGGTTATTAGAAGACGGTAAGCTCACACCACTCGAAGATGAATGGCTGACTCCTTCGAAGGAGTGTGCAGTGAATGTAACATCCACTAGTGCAGAACATTTGAGCCTCCAGAGCTTCTGGGGTCTCTACCTTATATCTGGTGCAATTTCTACCATTTGTTTTCTACTATCATTAATCCGCTTACTAAAGAGTTATCAACATCAACAAGAAGCATGCGAAGGCAATGCAACTCCAAGTGATACAAGTGCTTGGAACAAGGCGGTTGGACTTGCAAGATACTTTTACAATGGAGAGATCAATAGTCCAGGGAGATCTCCTTCTTTTGCTCCCACCACAGATGAATGGATTTCTTGGGAGTACGTGAGCACCTCTGATACTCCGGACAATATTCATGCCTCAGCACCTGCTGAAATTGAAATGCCATAGACCTCCTTATATATTGAATGCACCAAAACTACAAAAGTTAGGAATTATAAGGTGAAGAATTTATGAGCTTCTTGTCATATTGGTTATAAATACATTTCTTTTTTTTCTTTTTTTCTTTTTTTATGAATAAGCATTTATTTTAAAAAATAAAAAATAAATAAAAAAAAAAAGAAGCAAAAGAGAAACCTGCATAAGGCCCTCACAATAAAAAGAAGTAGAAACAACACATCAACGACACAATTAGCCTGCAATGCACAGCAAAAACCAGAAATGGCTGACAATCAGAAAGCAAAAACTAAAGATTAATTGGCACATAGAACATTTTCAAAGATATCCCAAGAACTAACCCATATTCTGCTGGAAGAGTTAGAATTGGCACATAGAACATCTTTAGAGATATCTCAAGAACTAATTAACCCTTAAAAATCTTGGGAATCCTGTCTAAAAAACAAAAAAAAAAAAAAAAAAAAAAAAAATCTTAGGAATCCTTTGCGAATATAATGACATATGGATATTGATTTGTAAAGCCTTAATAAGGTCTTTATCTTCTCATGTATTTATAAGCAGACTTACAAGTGAAGTTTGTAATATACAAACAACTGCAATCTTATCCTAACAACTATGATATTATCCTAAGATAATGCTGTTACAAATAAATCAAATTATACAGTCAAAACAACTAGAGATACAATCTAAACAAATTGAAACAACATGAGATACACTCTAAACAAATTGAGATAAGATTATCTCATGCAATATTGTAATAAGATTATGAGATCCAATATTGCCCCTCAATCCAAACGTTTGAGAACATACGTTAAGATTGGTTCTAAGAGTATCAAACCGAGTTGAAACTAAGGGCTTGGTAAGTACGTCAGCCAATTGATCTTTGCTGGACAAGAATTTGGCTGTGAGGGATTTTTTAGCCACTAGTTCTCGTACAAAATGATAGTCAATGGCTATGTGTTTTATGCGGGCATGAACATCGGATTTGACGTTAAATATGTTGCACCAATGTTATCGCAATATAAAATTGGTGCAATGGAGAGGAAAAATCCAAGTTCCTTTAGCAATGACTGAATCCAAAGTAATTCTGCAGAGGCATTGGCTAAGGCCTTATATTCAGATTATGTGCTTGACCGTGAGATTGTAGGCTGCTTCTTGGACGTCCAAGATATGAGATTGCAGTTGAGAAATGTGCAGTAGCCTAAAGTTGATTTTCTATCATCCAGACATCCAGCCCAATCAGCATCTGAGAATGCTACTAATTGTTTGGATGTAGATGGACGAATGAGAAGACCATATGAGATAGTTTGCTTTAAATAAAGAATCCTTTTGATGGCAGTCTAATGAACATCACAAGGATCATAAGAAAACTGAGATACCTTATTTACAGCAAAGGCTATGTCAGGCCGTGTGATTGACAGGTAGTGTAGAGCACCAACAGTGCTACGGTATAGAGTAGGATCGGACATAGATGTGCCATCAAATTTGCTAAGAGGAGTAGCCGTCGACATTGGAGAAGAAAAAGGTTTTGCAGATTGCATATTTGTCCAGCCATTGGAGAATGTCAGCTATATGCCTCTGTTGAGACAAATGAAGTCCAGTTGCAGTATGGTTCACTTCCACACCCAAAAATAAAGTTAATGAACCAAGGTCTTTAATAGGAAATTAAAGCTTGAGAGACTGAATGAGATTATTCACAGCCGACACTAAGAAGAACCTGTTAGAGGGATGTCATCAACATAGACTAAAGCAATAAACAAATTCCATCAGAATTAAAAATAAATAAGGATGTGTCTGCTTTTGAAGCCATAAATCCCAATTCAATTAGGCGATGGCTGAGTCACGAGAACCAAGCACGAGGTGCTTGTTTGAGACCATATAACGCCTTCTTTAAGAGACACTGCATTTGGTTGTTGAGGATGAACAAAGCTAATTGGTTGATACATATAAACTATCTCATTGAAAAAGCCATGAAGAAAAGCATTACTAACATCCACCTGTTTAATAGTGCAACGACCCCGATGAGAAAATCAATTAACTAGTAATTGACATCATGGTTCGTCTCCCAGCCTTATTTCACACGGGACAAGATTCAGGGATCATAACCTCTCTTATTGGATAGAATTCAGCAGAAGACTTTTAAACTATAGGAAAGGAGAACGATAATTAAAATAACCACACATTCATATACCAGAGTAACTTAATACCACATATCATAAAGATAAGTCATCAAATGTATCGGCCATTAGACCATCATCAGAACAAAATATTACATTTCCAAATCATAACTGTCTTACAAAAGATCCACAGATCAAATCTTAAGCTTAAGTAGGGCTAAAGAAATAATAATCTCGATCATGTCTACTCGGGCAGTTCCTCCATCATCCCGCTTGGACTTCAACCACTCAGAGTCCATATCCTCAAAAATGACTCGAATCAGGTCTTGTGCAATCACCCATGTCGGGACCAAAGGCATCTTCGTCTAGGCTAGCTAAACCGCGCAATTATTCATAGTGGAGGAGGAAAACATAAAAATATGGGGTAAGTGTAAAGACTTAGTGAATGTTAATGCACATAATACCCATGCCAGTTTAGTGATGAACTTTAGGCAGCAATTTAATCATGCCGGTTCTTTATAGGTGTGATATAGATATATAATACATGTTTATAATCATAAGTAATAGTGATAGTTCAACAGTTTGGTCAACCCGAGATATTAGCCATTCTCAACAAGATCGGCACTGTCCCGAGGGACCTGTAATACAACACCGGTGCCCCGAATATTGTACACTACCATCCTTAACATTAGTGGCATGACCTAGTCCGACCTCGGGTGATCCACACCACTAATGATGTACGTCTTGTAGTGACTGCCCGTTAAGACTGTGCCAGTCACAAAACAACCATTGGATCTAGGGCCCATATAACAACACACATATTTGATCATAAAGTTAACATGTATAGTAAGCCATTGGCTGTTATCCCGCACGTACCGGTGTATCATGTCATACGATGCAATTTATCTTATTCGTATTTTACATGCATGCTTTTACAAGTCTCACTTTTGTTAACATGTTAAGTACAACGATTTTCACAAATACTAGAGTTCATGTGCAGCAGAAAATATGTTTCCATAAGAGTTGCAAATATGCATGTTTTGATATACAAAATAGACGTGTAAATGTGAAAAAATAAAGGCGAGCATTATGTGACTTAAAACTCACCTAGGTCAATTAAAGTCTCTGAGAAATCCTCCAATAAGTTCGGGTTCTCCAAATCTGTGGAAAATCCCCCCATTAGTCCTAAGTTTACTAAACAAAATCCTAGGCTCAAAAACAGGGGTCGTTGGGCGCTCAGCCAAAAAGGCCATCTCCTGAACGTTCCTGGGTGAGCGCTCGACCTATGGACGAGCATTCGTCCAGTGAGGTTCAGGTGGAAATCTCATTTGACCCACTTATTTCTTGAGCTTTCTAACGATTTCTTATGCTATCAAAAGGCTTTCTAACACTATTCTAAGCATAACAATGTTCTTAAACAATGTAAGATTAAATCTAAGCAAGAGGGAAACGCTAACCAATAAAAAGCTTACAACAACTAAGCTATTTAGAACGAAACTCAAGAAAATGGTAAAGATTACCTCAACCGAGCAAGACCTCCAAGTAAACTCCACCAACACTCACAAAATCTCACTACTCTCACAAAAACCAAAATGACAGAGTTTCTTTAAGCTTCTGGGGTGGAGAAAATCGAATGGAGTTGAGTGGTATTTATAAGGGTGAGTTTAAAGGCAAAATGGTGAATAACAAGAAATGGGTGAGTGCTCGTGGTACTACAGGGAGTGAGCGCTCGTGTACTGTTGCTCAGAGGGGTCAGGTGACAAGTGACACACGCAGGTCAACAAGTGCTCGACTTGGTCCCTTCACGAGCGTCCATGTATGGTTGTCAGGCAAGCGCTCGTGTGTGGTCTCCCACACGAGCGTTTGTCTACTGTAGCTCTGAGATCCAAAAATTCTAAAAAATGCCCCTCCAGATGTCCCTAGTGTCCTAAAGCCTAATTAACCCTTAATTAAGCTGTCTTGAGCATAATTGATTATTTGGATCACTACAAATAGACCATCCAGCTGAGACTGCAATAGATAAAACAATACGAATTGTTATTGGTTTAATCACTAGAATATAGGTCTCCTCAAAATCAATCATGGTTTGCTGATGAAAACCCTTGGCAACTAGTCTTGCCTTATATCTCTCAATACTCCCGGCTCTGTTTGACAACCGTGTGTGGGCAACGGCGTTGGGCAAAACACTGTTCAGTCAATTTGACATTGCCTGCCAAAAGTCTGCAGGAATTGATGGAGGGAACAGTATCCGTACTTCAAAACCAGCGCATATTTCTCTCCATTTACTATTTTTCAAAAATGCCCTTGCAACAAGGCTTGTGATATTTTTTCTTGCTTTTCTGTAGTTCAAAAATGCCAGGGCATTTTTGGAAAAGAGTAAATGGAGAGAAATGGGCGCTGGTTTTGAAGTAAGGATAACGTTCCCTCCATCAATTCCTGCAGACTTTTGGCAGACAATGTCAAATTGACTGAACAGTGTTTTGCCCAACGCCGTTGCCCACACACGGTTGTCAAACAACGCCCCCATCTGCTTTTCGCTTGATTCAGAAAACCCACTTCGATCCTACAATATTCATAGTAGGATTAGGAGAAACAAGGGTCCATGTTCTATTTTTCAACAATGTATTAAACTCATCAGCCATAGCATCTCTCTAAACTGCATGCTTAACTGTGGATGAATAACATGTGGGTTCCACCTTAAGAGAAGCAACCGATGCAGCCAAGGCATGAGGTAGAGGGTATTTAATGGTTCCATTTGGAAGTAATTTTGGCTTGTGAATTTTGTTGCAAGCACGAGTGACTATGGAATGGACTGGAGAAGGAGGTGAAGATGGTACATTGGACAAAGGATCTGTGTTTTCTGGAGATGATGCATGACCAAGGGTCATGCTTGGAGCATTGTGCTCAGAAGCAAGTTGGACCACAGTTGGAGATGAAACAAAATCAGGAGAGAAAGAGAAAGAGAAAGAGAAAGAGAGAGAGAGAAGGAGATGTGGCGTGATTTATGGGTTGGTTCACGTGTGGTGCAAGACAGCAGGAGAGTTTAAATGAAGATGAGATTCTTGGAGAGAATCACATGCAAGCTGATTTTGTGGGATGACGTGATTTATGTGTGGTATCACGTGTGGTGCAGGAGAGTTTGAATGAAGATGAGATTGTTGGAGAGAATCATATGGAAGCTGATTTTCTCGGATAATGTTGGACTCTTGTAGAAGAGAATCACGTGTAGTTGATGGTGTTTCATGTGATGGACTATTGGCTAATAGTGGGGACTCTTGTGAACGTGTATATGTGGGCTGGGAGACCTGACGAAATTTTGGAAATGTAATAATTGATGGAGAGGTAGGTATGGGACTCTTGACCTGATGAAAATGAAAGACTTATTCGTTAAAGATAACGTGACGAGCTATAAAGAGACGACCAGAGGTGATATCCAAGCATTGATACCCGATGTGGGATTTACTGTCCCCAATAAAAACACAAGATTTGGATCGAAAAGAAAATTTATAGCCAACATTCACACCCAAAAACTTTTAAAAATTTATAATCAGGTGTTTTGTGGAACAAAAGCTCATAGGGAGATTTGAAATGATTGACACTTGAAGGAATTTTATTAATGAGGAAACAAGATATTTAAAAGGAACATAAGAGTGAGCAAGCAAGGAAAGACCATTATCAACAATATGTCTGTGTTTTCACTCAACACTGCCATTTTTTTATGATGAGTATGAGGGCAAGTTTTGCAATGGGAAATCCACGAGAGGCGAAAAATTTTTTGTAAAGCAACAAATCCTCCATCAGTTTCAACCATAACAATACCATAATTTTATATTGAGAAAATACAATAAAGACGCCAGATTTGTAAGTAATTGGAAAAAGCCATGAATACTTGCTAAAACCATCCACAATGTAAAGAAAATAACGTTTGTTATTAGAAGATAAAATATGAGCAAGGCCCTATACATCCAAATAAATAAGATCCAAAGGATCTTTTGACACTGATAACAAAACATCAAAATGAAGCGTATGTAATTTGCCTTGTTGACATGCAGAACAAACCAAGGTTGATTTATTGGACAACACTGGAAGACGATGCTTGGACAAAACACGATGAACTAATGGAGTGGCACGATGACCAAGACAGCAATGCCATTGATCAACAGAGACACGTTCACCAACAAAAGCAGCACGAGTGGATGAGAAGAGAGAGGTAGACGGCCAAGGATAGAGTCCTCCCTTACTCGGGCCTTGGAGAAGTAAATTCCCCAACGAAGATCCTTAACACGAAAGAAATAAGGATGAAACTCAATAAAAACTTGGTTATCATGAGTAAATTGATTAACATAAATTAATTTTTTTTTTTTTCAATTTGAGGAACATAGAGCAAATTGTTCAAAGAAAAAATTCAGTTAGAGGAAGGAATTTTAGCAAGACCAGTGTGAAGAATATCAAAACTTTGGCCATTACCAACTCTAATTTTATCAGTGCCTTTGTATTCGTCAGCCTTAAGATTGAGGTTGGACAAATCATTAGTTAGATGATTTGTTGCAATAGTATCATGATACCAATTGAGATTAGGTACATAATTTTGAGTGATGAGATAAGCAGCCGAATTTGGGGTTTCACTGTGGTATGAATGATTGAACCGATTATAATACTTAGAGGCAAGATGACCAACTCTATTGCATATTTGGCAAAAAGGACGATTTTGGGAAGAAGATTGTTGAGAGAATTGATGGAAACCACAACCATGCCCCTACCTCTTCCACGGCTAGAAGATTGACCTGAGTGAGGTGAAAATGTCTTCTAATTTTTGCCAGAATTGGAACTGTTCCGTTGTACAACATTCATTTATGGGAACAATAATATCATCTGCGGTATGAAAAGATTCAAGTCGTTGTTCATGAATTAATAGATGACCATACAAGTTGTCAAGCATAACTGGCTCAAGATGAGTTGTATAATTGGTGACAAGTGAGTCATATTCTAGACTCAACCTTGCAAAGATGCTGGAAACCAAGTCGGATTCTTTGATAGGTTCACCAATGGCAGCCAAGTTTTATGCCAAAGTTTGTGCCTTTTCAAAGTAATCAGAGATAGACATTGCCCTTTTCTTCAACGGTGCAAGTTGGAAGCGAGATTGCATCACATGTGCCTTGGATTGAAAGGCAAACATTTTCTCCAAGATGACCCAAACCTTACGTGAGGTTTTCAGGTTAACAACATGTGCCAAGATGTTTGTAGAAAGAGAAGAAATCAAGGCACTCAAGATAAGTTTATCTTGTTGATACCTAGGTTGAGTAAGTTGGATTCTCAACCATAGCTGCTGAGGTGGATGTGCTACTTGCGGAGACAATACGATGTGGAGGACATGGTAATTCTCCAATGACATAACCGAAGAAATTATGTCTTTCCAAATAAGGGACAATGATGGTGCGCTATAGTGGATAATTGGCACTCGTAAGACGATATATGGAAAGGTTGGTGAGGTTTTGTGGTGTAGGTGTTGCCGATGGTTGGGTGATGAAGATATTGGTAGTTTTCTCAGACATAATATTTAAAATAGGAGGAGAAAAAAAAATTGGCGGAAGTAGCAGTAAGTAACGTTTGTCATAAAGCTCTAATACTATATAATGACAAATGGATATTGATTTGTAAAGTCTTAATAAGGTCTTTATCTTTTCATATATTTATAAGCAAACTTACAAGTGAAGTTTGAAATGTACAAATAACTAGGGCTGGCAAAACGGGTAATCGGGTAGACCCGATTAGGACCCGTTAAGACCCGCGACCCGATTACCCGAAA
>NC_081542.1:39988209-40022400 GCF_901000735.1 Corylus avellana | reverse complement strand
AATGCCATTGATCAACAGAGACACGTTCACCAACAAAAGCAGCACGAGTGGATGAGAAGAGAGAGGTAGACGGCCAAGGATAGAGTCCTCCCTTACTCGGGCCTTGGAGAAGTAAATTCCCCAACGAAGATCCTTAACACGAAAGAAATAAGGATGAAACTCAATAAAAACTTGGTTATCATGAGTAAATTGATTAACATAAATTAATTTTTTTTTTTTTTCAATTTGAGGAACATAGAGCAAATTGTTCAAAGAAAAAATTCAGTTAGAGGAAGGAATTTTAGCAAGACCAGTGTGAAGAATATCAAAACTTTGGCCATTACCAACTCTGATTTTATCAGTGCCTTTGTATTCGTCAGCCTTAAGATTGAGGTTGGACAAATCATTAGTTAGATGATTTGTTGCAACAGTATCATGATACCAATTGAGATTAGGTACATAATTTTGAGTGATGAGATAAGCAGCCGAATTTGGGGTTTCACTGTGGTATGAATGATTGAACCGATTATAATACTTAGAGGCAAGATGACCAACTCTACTGCATATTTGGCAAAAAGGACGATTTTGGGAAGAAGATTGTTGAGAGAATTGATGGAAACCACAACCATGCCCCTACCTCTTCCACAGCTAGAAGATTGACCTGAGTGAGGTGAAAATGTCTTCTAATTTTTGCCAGAATTGGAACTGTTCCGTTGTACAACATTCATTTATGGGAACAATAATATCATCTGCGGCATGAAAAGATTCAAGTCGTTGTTCATGAATTAATAGATGACCATACAAGTTGTCAAGCATAACTGGCTCAAGATGAGTTGTATAATTGGTGACAAGTGAGTCATATTCTAGACTCAACCTTGCAAAGATGCTGGAAACCAAGTCGGATTCTTTGATAGGTTCACCAATGGCAGCCAAGTTTTATGCCAAAGTTTGTGCCTTTTCAAAGTAATCAGAGATAGACATTGCCCTTTTCTTCAACGGTGCAAGTTGGAAGCGAGATTGCATCACATGTGCCTTGGATTGAAAGGCAAACATTTTCTCCAAGACGACCCAAACCTTACGTGAGGTTTCCAGGTTAACAACATGTGCCAAGATGTTTGTAGAAAGAGAAGAAATCAAGGCACTCAAGATAAGTTTATCCTGTTGATACCTAGGTTGAGTAAGTTGGATTCTCAACCATAGCTGCTGAGGTGGATGTGCTACTTGCGGAGACAATACGATGTGGAGGACATGGTAATTCTCCAATGACATAACCGAAGAAATTATGTCTTTCCAAATAAGGGACAATGATGGTGCGCTACAGTGGATAATTGGCACTCGTAAGACGATATATGGAAAGGTTGGTGAGGTTTTGTGGTGTAGGTGTTGCCGATGGTTGGGTGATGAAGATATTGGTAGTTTTCTCAGACATAATATTTAAAATAGGAGGAGAAAAAAAAATTGGCGGAAGTAGCAGTAAGTAACGTTTGTCATAAAGCTCTAATACTAGATAATGACAAATGGATATTGATTTGTAAAGTCTTAATAAGGTCTTTATCTTCTCATATATTTATAAGCAGACTTACAAGTGAAGTTTGAAATATACAAATAACTGCGATCTTATCCTAACAACTATGATATTATCCTAAGATAATGTTGGTACAAATAAATCAAATTATACAATTAAAACAACTAGAGATACAATTTAAACAAATTAAAACAACCTGAGATACAATCTAAACAAATTGAGATAAGATTATCTCATGTAATATTTGTAAGATTATAAGATCCAATAGTGAAAACCTTAATTTTCATAGCATTGCAAGAGTTCGATCGACCAACACTTTGATTTTCCCAAAGTTCTCCCAAAACCCCGCCTTTTGTGTACTTTTCACTTCAACGGATCCATAGAGACATTGTAAACTACATGTATACATGGAAAATTACCAATTTAAAATGTTGGAAAACTTCAAACTTTCAAATCTATAATATATATGGGGAAAATGCAGTTTACCCCCTGAAGTTTCAGGGGTTTTTCAATTTTAACCTCAAAGTTCAAAAATTGGCAATCTACCCCCCTGAAGTTTAAAAAATTGGCAATTTAAATCCCCCGTTCAATTTTTCGTCTAAATGGACGAAAATCTATGAAATTACATCATTACCCTCGGGCTTTTTTTTTTTTTTTAATTTCTGTCCAATTTAACGGAAATTAGTAACAGAAGGTTTAAATTGCCAATTTTTGAAACTTCAGGGGGGTAGATTGCCAATTTTTGAACTTTGGGGTTAAAATTGAAAAACTCCTGAAACTTCAGGGGGTAAACTGCATTTTCCCATATATATATATATATATATATATATAAACCTCTACTTTTGTAAAAACACCATTTTAAAACCTTGTTTTCATCCTAACCAAATTTGGCAAGCACAACGACGCATTTACGCATATTTTTCCTTGCCGTACAATCCCTTTTTTATACTTTTATCAAAACATCTATTAAAACCCTATTCTATCAAAACTCCATTACAATAACACAACCACTCATGTGGTATCATAATATTTCAATGGTTTTAGTATAGTATAATACTACACTCACATTATAAAGACGCTATGATAAGTACAAATGAATGGAAAATGAAAGTGGGAAAGGTCACATCTTCACGACCAAACGCTACGCCAGAATTTGTTGAGGTTCCACTGTAGGGCTATTGTGTGCAAAGCAAGCCACTACTGCATCAAGAGCATGGGTGGTCGCCCCACGAGACTGCACCCCGTTTTGAAGTTATTTTTGGATGTGTTAATTGCGACAAGGATGTGTATGGTGGAGCGACAGTCCATTGCACTTAAGGGCTGCTTGATGGGGCATATCGTGACATGCATGAATCACATTAAAGATGGGCAAGAATGATGGGACCTATACATCATTGATCGGAAACGACTGCTTGGCTAGGGATAGTATCACTGTTGTCACAATTACCTACCTAAATTAATAAACAAATAATTGGATGTTTTACCCGTAAGTGCATGAGGTCAACACAGTAGTATAGGGTGCAAGTACGGGGTCATTCCCACGAGGATTGCTAAATTTTGTTTAAAATTAATTCCAAAAGTAAAATAAAACAAAGATTGGATTTGAGTTGATAATGATAAAAAGGTAGAACTTTAATATCCACCACTAATTATATTTAGCTAATATATCAATATGTCAATGTTTTGATCATATTATGAATATCTAATGTTTGTCAACCTAAGGGCATTGGTATCTACTCCTTAAGCTATTGATTTTCCTAAGTAACGAATTAGGCATGAGTATTTACTCTAATTTTTTTCTTTTTTAAATGATTTAGCATGGGTGTCTACTAAGTTGTTCTTTAAGAAAGCATAAAACTGTAGAAATCGACAAACACATGAGGCCTAGGGCATGAGTGTCTACTCCTGGTTCCCCATGTTGATTAACCCAAGAATCCGGTGTGGATATCTTTTGTTACTTATGTTAAACCCAGGACTCGGTCATCCAATAAGATGGGTCACTAGTGATAAGAAAGTTGTGAATAGCTTTGTTAAATTACTTGTTATCTCAAAAGATTAAGCTGATAGGAAGATGTAAATTTAATTACTTAATCATTACTTTAACACTCACCCTCACGTGTAGTCTCAAACTCCCTTTTAATGGGTGAGGCCCAACACGTAAAATATTTAATTTAAATAGAGGATAAATTGACGGAGTCAAGGTTTGATACCAGGACCATTAACTTTGATATCATGTTAAATTATTTGTTATCCAAAAAGCTTAACTTATCTCTTGAGATAAACTCTTTGAAACCCTTTGTGATTTTTTCCCCACATCTTTCATGATGCTTCACCACCTACTTGTGATTGCCTCCTTGGGAGGAGGTGTGGCTTCCATCCTCCTCCCCTCTCTTTTATTTTCTTATTTTTGTGCAAACTTTCCCTTTGTTTTTCTCCATTTTTTTTTTAATTTATTCTTGGTGTTCGCTGATCCTTTCCTAGATTGCCGCTCGATTTTCCACCTTTTCGACCACCACAGAAGTGCTGCACCTGGCCTCCATTTCGCCCTCCCGTTAGCCACATCTACCGTTATCCTCGCTATTGATAGTTTTTTCTTTTCAGATTTGTCATTTTTCACTAATCCTACCCTTTCACATGCCACACCACTGCCCTATACAGCTTCTTTGAGTCTCGTTGCTACCCTGCATTGTCTTGTCTGCTTCACACACTCATGCACATGGCCCTCACATGCACTCATTGGCACATGGAGTCTACACGCTTCTGGCCCGCCATTAGTTGCCTTCCACCGCCGCCACTTCCTCCCCTGTGGCAATAGTTTGGCTTTTAGTTGTATTTTTGTGTTTGTTGTTTTTCTGTAATGCTTTTTTTTTTTATTGCTTTCCTAGTTGTTTTTGGTGAGTTCCTATCTTCCAAATCTGATGTGGTTTAATCTTGTAGTGGAGACTTTTGTAGCCCGTGTCCATTTCTTATTGATGGAATCCATTTGGTTTGATGTGGTTTGATCTTGTAGTAGAGACTTTTGTAGCCGATGTCTATTTCTTGTTGATGGAATCCGTTTGGTTCTCGAGAATACTTCCCTTGCACAACCACTTCATGGTGGTTGCTACTTTTACCATTTGAGACTCCTCATCGAGTTCCTTTTCCCTTTGTTACCGCTTCATGTGGCCCTTAGAAAGGCCTGAATCCTTTCTGGTTCTATTGCCTATTATTTGTTTTTTTTTTTCCTTGTATTTTTTTTTTTTTCTGTTCAGATTTTGTTGTTGGGAGCCTACCCTTTTTCAATTTGATCCCTTGTTACCCTTTTTGCACTATTGTCCGGAAAAAAGAAAAAAAGAAAGAAAGAGAAATGTCGTGTTTGGCAAACCGTTTCATCCACTCATTACTATTCACACACCATTTTCCTAAAAAAAATCAAAACAAAAAAAATTCTAACTTTATTTATTTATTTTTTTTCACCTTTTATATTACATTATTCACTTTTTATTACTATTCAAACAAAAAAATAACCAAAAAACAAAACCTTTTCACTTTTCATACAAAAAATTTCATAACTGGATATCACATCAATTATTTCTAATACAATAAGAAATGCAAAACCATTTGCCTAACAATAACTAAAAGAGAGAGGAGAAGAAAACGGTAGAGTTAAAATAATATTTTAAAAAATAGAGTGTGAAATATATAATTCGTGGAAAAGGTAGTAGATACAATAAACAAATTGAGAAAAGTTTACATATCTCTCAAACTACCACCTAATTGATAATGTCTCTCCAAACTTTTAATTGTAATAATGTCTCCTCCAAACTATTAAAAATTGTCAATGTCCCCCTTAATGACGGAAATACACTTAACAAAATTAATATATATATATATATATATATATATATATATATATAAAACTTAAAAAAAAAAAATGAAAAAGGGAGTGACAATTTTTTTTAAGAAATCGTTTTTGTTAAAAAAAATTTTAATTTGTATGTTTTTTTTGTTGTTTTTTAATTTATAGAAATATTTTTGTTTTATTGACAAATATTTAAGGTTATTTTTGTTATTATTATTTTTTTTTGCTAACATTGAGAGATATTGTCAAATTTTTAATAGTTTTAGGGGATATTGTCGTAATTCTAAGTGAAAGGAACATTGGATTAGTAATTTTGAGGGAGAAGGTGGACTTTACGTCTTTACCCAAACAAATTTGTAATTTGAGCAGTACAATAGTTTTGTTGGAAATGTTGTGACAATTTTGTTTGTAACCCTTCTATTAATCCTGAAAACTACTGCCTACAGTGAGAACCGGCTAAAAGCTTCTACGAGTAGCAGCGAACCAATACGAACGCGTAGAAGCAAAGCATTACGAACAATGTCGCAGTTCTGGAAGCCAGGCACCGAGAAGCCTCGTCTAGTCGACGACGAAGAAGGCGGAGTCCTCTTCCTCTCGGCTTCTGCTTCTTCCTCTTCCTCTTCCAGGTGTTCTTCTTCTTCTTCATTGTGATTTTGATTTACATTTTTTTTGGTGTTTTTCGCTTTTTAAGTTTGTTTTTGGATGTTATATTTGAGTTGTAGATTCGGGTATGCGAGTGTGGAGAAGCAGAGACAGAGGCTTCCTGTGTACAAGTACCGCACAGCCATTCTCTACTTGGTTGAGACTCACGCCACTACCATTATTGTTGGCGAGACCGGTAGCGGCAAGACCACCCAGATTCCTCAGGTTCGCTTTCCTTTGTTTTATTGATGCAGGACAAATAGAATTTGAAAGATAAAAAGCAGAAAAGGGGAAAAAGAAAGGGATTGAGTCACAAAATCTAAAGAGAAGGGGAAGAAGAGGAGTCACACCTCACAAAATCTGTTTAGTTAGTTATCAATTCTAGTCAGTCTCCATAGGAGTACAAAATAACACTTGAAAGTACACCGAAATCCTAATCCTAATTTGACTAACTTTGGGCCAAGTTTATTATTGAATTACATAATAACACTAATTCTTAAAATTTATTCATCCAAAAAAAAAAAAAATCTTAAAATTTAAATAAAATATAAAATTAAATACTAATAACTTTATTAATTAATAAAGCTTAGGTAAAACTAAAGACCCAATTAACTTTGTCTTATCCTGCATCATTTATACTCAAATGGGTTTGTTTGTTTCTCGGGAAAAAAACGAGAGAAATCCATTGAAAATGTTTGTTTTTGTTTTTTGGGTCTATTTTATGCTCTTTCTGGTACCAAGTAAAGTTGTAATCTATGTTTATAGAAGGTATTTGTTTTAAGAGTAATGCTAGAAATCACATTTCTGGTAGTACAACCATTGGATTAGTTTTGTTTAAAAAAAATTTCAAGGGTTAGCTGGGACTGCCAAGTTATGGGATAAAAATATGGTTTCTAGCATTTCTCTTTGTTTTATATGCATCACTTGAGGTCATTTTGCTTTTGTTTGGTTGCTTTGAAACCCAAAGAGAATAACAGAAATTGGAAGTTAAATCTATATAATTGCCAGTTTTTTTTTCCACCCAATTTTTCAGGAATTATTTACAGCTAATTTATTTTACATTTCATTTATCTTTCATCAGTTTGTTTATGGAACTAGGTGTTGGGGTGTGTTTGACGCCTTGGAAGTTGGGTTATTTCAATGTCTTTTATGTAGGCACTCGAAGTAGGGCGTTGAATTCTTTGATTATAGCATTTCTAATTATCATGTTCAGAATTTCATGAAATGCCTTTTGGGATTTGTGCTTTGTCTAATCGCATAGAATACAAATGTTCGGTTGGTTGATTTTCATCAAATGACTCCGAGATCCCTAACCTGTTAGAGCTTGTTTGTGATTGCATTTAAGAAACAGAGCTTTTAAGTCAAAAAACTCTTTTTGGCAAAAGCTTCATTTTTAAGCTTTTGCCAAAAGTGTGTTTTGGCTATTTTTAGGCTTTTTGGACCCTTAAAAACGCTTTTAATTTTTTTTACCGAACGAGTACTTTTTTCTTCAAACGGACTTTTTCAGTGTTAAAATCACTTTTAGGCTCTTCAAATGCAATCCCAAATAGACCCTTAATATCAAATGTTTTGTTTGTTCTTTTTTAACACTCTAGTCTGTCGATGTTTTCAGTTATAAATCTTGGTTGGGCATTTTGAAATTCTTCCAATGGATTAATATACTGTTAAGTTTGAATGTTAACCCTTATTTTCTCAAACTGCAGTACCTCAAAGAAGCAGGTTGGGCTGATGGTGGGCGGCTAATAGCATGCACTCAACCAAGACGATTGGCTGTCCAGGTGAGTTTTAGTTTGTGCTACTGCTTTAAATGCTATCTCATCATACATACAGAATAACTTGTTTACTTCTTTTAATTGAGTTCAATTTTCAGTTGCTTATAGTGGTTTTAAAATGGATGGTTGTTATAATATCATTATTAATATTGTCAAACTAGCTCAATCTGGTTGTAGTTCAGAAATTAAAATCTTTAGATTCTCTAATTTATTTTTTTATGTTTAGATCGTGAGTTGTTAGTCCCATGGTTTCTTGAAGGCATCATTTGTGGCTGCGGAAAGAAACCTATACCAAGGATGATAGTCATGCGAGTTAGGCTACTACTAAGACTACAATTTGGAAACGTCAAACTTCATTTTCTTGGGCCATACCATCCTCAACCCCCTCATAAGTAGGGGTGGGCATCTACTCTGATGGAGTCAGAAATGCCTTCTCTGACTTTGGTGGAGGCAAACTTCCACCGAAGTAGGAAGCGTTGGAAACCTTAGACATCATGTTTGACAAAGGTAATTTCCAAGCCGATGCTGACTTCCTAAGGTTGGTTGGAAGTTGGTTTGGAAAGTCGGTGGCTACTGAAGGTGGGTGGCCACCACATATCAAGTGGTGGCCATTGCACATAAAGTTGTGGCCGCCATCATCAAGCGGCCAAAACTCAAATAGAGAGAAAGGTGAAGATCACAACCATTGATAGAAAAAATCCTAACCATTTGTTGTGTGCTCAGCTTTTTATGCAATGGAATGATATGTGAATCATGAAATGAACATAAGTTGTGTGTTTGTAGGGTTGTGAAAATACATTTATTGGCAAGTTATGCTCATGTCATCCGCTCAGATTTTTTATTTATTTATTTTCTTTTTTTAAGGCCGGGTCAGGGTGGGTGTCTTACGCTTTTAAAATGATATTTCCATTACTTATTCGAAAATAAAGAGTCGTGTTGGGTCAGAATTTTTCAGATATCTTATATTCTCATTCTGACTTCTGACCTGACTTGGGTCAGAAATCAAAACAAGATTCTAACAGCCAACCCACCCTCCATTGGAAGTTGACCTGAGTGGGTCGGAATTGGGTTGGATGTCAAATTTTCTAGGATTTGAACACCCCTACTCACAAGTAGGGGATAGTTGGACCTAAATGCCACACATTGTGGCCGGAAGGCCACTACTCTTTTTTTTTCTTTTTTTTAAATTTTTATAAGTACATGGAGTTCATTAAAAACCAAAGGGTGCACCCAAGTACACAAGAAGTATATAAGAGAAACAGCTAAGTGAAAAAGAGAAGAGATAAAAATAGTCATGAAAAATAGAAATGTGAAAACAATCATAAGCGGCTATCCATTGAGAGAGGGTGTGGAAATAGCTCTGTCATCATCCTCTCACTATCTTCAAAGATTTGGTTATTTCTATTTCTCCGAATGCACCACATCAAATAGAGCGGAACCATCGTCTACATAGCTTTACTTTGAGAATTACCAAACTGCCTTCTCCAACAAGCCATATCTCACTTGACGAGGCATGGCCTACGCTAAACTGAATTACCTGAAAATAGAGTACCATAAGTCAACAAGGCCACTAGTAGGAATAGATATCAAGTGTCTCTTCCTCCATACTATACTTTCTTATTCTCTTTATTTGACAATGTTCTTTATAATGGGGACTCTTGACACTTTCTAGATTAATACAAGTCAAAGGACGTTAGGAACCAAAAGTAGCATTAATGCTCCTCCGAGGGTGGCTTTTTTCGTATGGACGGCGGTTATGGGGAAAATTTTAACATTGGACAACCTACGAAAGAAGAACATCATTGTGACGGAATGGTGTTGTATGTGCAAGAAGAGTGGCGAATCTATTGATCACCTTTTAGTGCATTGTGAAGCTGCTGTAGAGGTATGGAACATGATCCTCCAGCTATTTGGTATAACATGGGTGATGCCGGGGAGTTTGAAGGAATGCTTGGGAAGTTGGAGAGGGCAAAGGGGAAAGCGGACAGCCATTCACATTTGGAGGATGGCTTCTTTGTGTGTAATGTGGTCCTTATGGAGAGAAAGGAATGCGCGGAGCTTTGAGGATCGTGAAATGGGAACTATAGAATTGAAGAAAAGGGTGCTCCAAACACTCTACTCTTGGAGGGTCTTAGGGTCTTCTTTGCAAGCTTCAACGCTTACGGAATTTATCGATCTATGTGCGTCCTTTTCAGTTTAAAGCTCGTGTAGTGTGTAGTGGGTTCTTTTGTATACTCCCTGTGTACATGGGTTGCGCCCCTTGCGCTTTTAAATACATTGACTTTTACCTATCAAAAAAAAAAAAAAAGGTTTATTTGGTTGTTGATGAAGCTTCTGGAGACAAGACCAAAAGAAAAAGAGAAGGAAAAGTGATGAGAGAAAGAAGAAGGAGATGAGAGAGAGAGAAAGAGAGAAAAAGAAGTGAAAGCTAAAAATGTTATTTTAATGATATAGGGAAAGGTTTAGAGAATCTATTGTGTGGTGTATTTGGATAGGGAAGCAAAAAGTAATTTGGTTCCCTAAATTTTGGGAAAATTGTTGGTGTCGGCTGGGAATGCTCTTAAATGTCTTGGCCTGAACTTATGATTATTGTGCATATGTGTCATATGATTAACTCCATGTGGCATCATAAACTTTATAGAATTAGGGATTTCTGAATCCTAGTGATTAATGTGATTTCTGACTGAAATTTGACTTAATTGAACATATAGAGACACATGCATACAAACACCTAAAGGGTAAGCAATTCATGTATTTTGGGAGTATACAAGAGAAAAGCATCATCAGTAAGGCGTAATTCCCAAAGATTGAAGCATCTGAATAATCAAAAAGGGATTTTCCTTAAGCTTATATTATTTACACCAAACAACAAACAACCAGAATGAGAATAAGAAAAAATTCACACCAAACAACCAGAATCAGAATGAAAAAAGATATTCATCTTGGAAGCATCTTGTGTAGAGAGGACTTCAGGTATTGCTAGGTGTATGGACCATTTAAGTTCTATTAGTTGAAATGAATGCCCATCAATGACAATAATCATATCATAGATTTTGTTGATTGAACTTATATTATTTCTATCGGTGAATATCAAGGACAAAGGACAGTAGGTTCATAAGGATGGAGGATAGCCTGATCGTTGTGGCCGTGTTGGGGATTGGTGCCTTGTTGGATGTGTCTCTGCCATTTCTCCATACCTTACCCAGATGGAGGGTGCCCACGGTTTGGAGATCATGAGAGATGCTGTTAGGAAATCCCCACCGGCTAAGGGTCTTCTACGGCAGGGGTTTCTCAACCTCTGTTCATCTGCGGTGGCTCTGAGGAAGGATAAGGGAGGTGTTATCAAATCCCTGTCAAGTTTGGCTTCGTCATCGGCGATAGGTTTGAGGGATGTTGAGGACGCGGAGGATCTTTCTTCCCCTCTGGGTATTTTCTCCCCATCTCTCCATTGGATTGGGCTCTTTGTTCTCATAAGGATATGGGCCGATGGTAGGGATGTCGTGTGAGGGGAACGAGGATCAGGCTGTGGCTATCTTGATAGACATCGAAGAGGATTGGTTGCCGGAGATTAAGGGTGCCTGTTCTAGATGTAGAAGGGAGCTTCTAAACCTAAAATGCTCCATAAATTATGATTTGATAGGCACGTCCTCAAGGTGGGGGAAAGGTAAGGCTCACGCTTTTTAGCGTTAAGATCTTTTTGTGGGTCTCAAGTTTGAGGGCTTTTGTTGTTTTGTGGGTTTTGGGTGTCTGTGTTAGGTGTTTTCCTTTGTATACTCCCTTACGCTTTTAATACAATCTTCATTACTTATCAAAAATAAAAAATAAAAAATATCAAAGACAGAGAGGCATAGTGTGTATTATTCATTCTAGGTCATTTTTGAGCAGGGGAAGTATGTGTATGCCATTAATTCTATTGTTCTTGTGCATACTTTTATATTTTTGCTTCAGTTGGTGGGAGATAACAAAGTAACTTTGATGGGCTAAATGGGATAGAATAGGTGATGCTTGCTGCATTCCTTTCACTGAAATTCAAGGAGAAGAGTGTATCTTTGTAAAATATAAAGTCATTCAAGGATAATTTGTTCTTTGTAAACAAATTTCGAACTTCCAAGCTTGAACATATAACATTAACACGAAATCCTCTCACTCTCCACTTCGTGTACTCAATCAATCCCTGTATGTCTAAATGATGTTGAAAACATTTTAGATTTATCATTTTTACCATGTGGGAGGGATTCGTATAATTTTGAATGAATCAAGTGGGATGTAAACATTTGGGGTTACTGATTTTTCTTGTGATTCTAAAATATCAGATGTATTCATTTTTTTGGATTGAAAAATTAAGCCCCAGTGTGCTGTCGGTTCTGTTGGAAATCTCAAATGCGTAATTTTAATTTCTTGTCAGCTGCAGATACAGTTTTATTGTTTTCATTATAATTCTTTTTCTTATAAATATTAGCTGTATTGCTTCTTAGGCAGTTGCTGCAAGGGTGGCCGAAGAAATGGGGGTCAAGCTTGGTGAGGAAGTTGGCTACACGATTCGATTTGAAGATCTTATGAATCCAGTGAGACCTTTTACTTTCTTTTCAAGCTGTAAATAATTATTTTATCAGATTATCCTCTAATGTTGTTTGGGCGTAGTCTACACAAGAATGCTGCATCATGCATTGATTTATCATCTGATTATTTGGAAAGTTCTGGTCTATTAGCTAGACTTTGAGGAACATCATTTGTTACTTTTAGTTCTTTACTATGAATGCTGAGAATTTCGCTGTTATGGCAGGACAGGGTACAACTATGATAAAGTTTCTAACAGATGGGGTGTTACTGAGGGAAATGATGGATGATCCTCTTTTGACCAAGTATAGGTATTAATTCCAACTCTAAATTTTATGCTCTTTGATTTTGTAAGCCTATCTTTTAACTCTATCTACTTTTCTTTCTTTGTTTCTCTGTATTGCTGCTGTGAGAAATTCATGATTTTAAAAACTAACTTACTACCTGATATGCTTGTTGGTTAGTTTTAGCTGGTCTGCAGAGGCACTTTTACAGGGATAACCAAATATTATAATTAGAAGCAATGCCTCTTATTTTATGATTTTTTGTTGTTTTTGTTTTAGAGAGTTGATGTATGATTCAACCTAAACTTTGATTGTCTAATATTATTATTATTACTATTACTATTGTTGTTGTTGTTGTTGCCATAACATTTTCCCCTTAAAATTTGACTATTGTTTCAGTGTCATAATGGTAGATGAGGCTCATGAAAGGTCTATTTCAACTGACATATTACTTGGTCTACTGAAAAAGGTAACTGGGACATATTTTAGATGGTTTGGGAAACTAAAGTGTAATTTTTGTTCTTTCACTATTTTTGATTTGGTTCCTACCTTTTTGTACATTTGCTTATTGCTGAATTTCCAGATTCAACGGCGTCGATCTGACCTGCGTCTGATTATCTCCTCCGCTACAATCGAAGCAAAATCAATGTCTACTTTCTTCCAAATAAGGTTCCCTTTTTTTCCCTCTAAGCTGCTGAGCGAAGTTACATTCTGTACTTTCTTTGTTTGGTTGCTTGTGCCATGCTTTTGGTTTTGGCATTCCAACTGATGTTGAGTCACCTTTAATAATCAAATTCTTTTTATTTTTATTTTTATTTTTTATTTTTTATTTTTATAAAAAAAAAAAAGAAACCAGATTTCTTTTACAGGATTGGGAAGTTTGCACTTTACATTGCACCTCTTTTACATTATAATTGTTTGTGTAGCCTGGTGTTTGATTAAAAGAACATAATCTGACTCCTCTGATATATCTTAAGGGAAGTTATAGAATTCTTTAATATATATATATATATATATTAGTTTCAAAAGTCATAGCATCAACTTGAATTTCAATTACATTTACCTTTGTATATAGTTTACTTTTGGATGTGCCGATTTTTAACCTTCAAAAACATTGGTACAGGAGAGGTTTGTTATGGTCATAGTGTGCCGTTCGTCATTGACTTGCTTTCTTCTCTTTTCCTATATTACATGGTCTGAATATTTATTCGCAATTTTACTTGCTTAAATTTTATGTAAATTCTAGCTGTATTTAATAGGTTGCCAACTACTTTACTGTCTTTTTATCAGTATCCTAAGCCGATAATAGTTTAAATCTCTTTTTTGTCGTAAATAACAATAGGCGTCGATCATTGGAAGCTGCGGAGAGTGGACCAAGGATGGAGCCTGCAATACTTTCAGTTGAGGTATGTTGTGCTGGCAATTCTGTCTCTCTCTCTCTCTCTCTCTCTCTCTTCAAACAGTGTTTCTAAGTTTATGAGGTTGCTTCAATTTTTATTTTTTTTAAGTGAAGTTATCTTCAGGTAACATTATCATATAACATGGATATTACAAAATTAAGGTGTCATTGCAATCTCTTTACTTTCAGGGTAGAGGCTTTAATGTACAAATTCATTTTGTCGAGGAGCCTGTCCAGGACTATATTCGGTCTACTGTTTCAACAGTATTGTCAATCCATGATCAGGTACTTATAATTCTTTAAGGGATCTCTCATAGAATACTTTTGAACCAGAGGATCTCTTGTTAATAATAAAATTTTTCTAAGATAACTAAAGAAAGAATGTGTCCAATTCAGATGTCTAACCATCTCTATTTCGTTGATTCTTTGCATTTTTAATTTTTTTTAACTGCCAATGCCTTAGGCCCACCTTTCGTAATGCTTCTTGTGTTCTTAGATGGTCACTACTCAGCATATTTCTTAGTAAATTTCTAACCTGTCAAAAGATGTGTGTTATAGCCCCTTGCTTATTCATTAACTTTGTAACATTGATTTGGTCTATCATGACATCTCATATGCAGTTGGATGTACACTGTACCTTTGCTAGTGACATATGCTTAGGGTGATGCTCCTACAGCAGGGAACTTTTAAAGAAAGTTTATAACTAAAATGTAAAGTAGAGAAACTAACAGATTTCTCCGCATCAAGCATTAAGTCTATAGTTTTAGAAGTGATATGTGGAGTAAATCTCCTTGCCAAGGAGTCATGAGTCCTTTGATTTACCATTTTTGCCATTGTTAAAATATTGAATGAAGCAAACATTGAGGTGTTATGTCATCTTTCTTGAAAGCTTGTTTTCTTGTTTTCTTGTTTCTTGACCATAGGTATTTGTGAGTGTCAGTGTGTTCCGTGACCACCACTATATATGACAATTAACCAAATGGTTAATGCTATGTTATTTTACAATTTTTCCCTCGGATGTTGTAGAAAGTGTAATATTTTTTTCTTACAAACTTTGATGTAAAACTTGTTTTTTCTCCATTTGAAGGTTACCTAATTGAACCTAATTTCTTAAACCTCAACGTAACAATCCACTCTTCATAATGCATCCAATTACATTTTAGTCCCTTACCTACTATCCTTTTGTAATGGATTAAAAGCCTATTTGAACTCTTCTGAATCCCTTATACAAGACCTATCTTACCTCAACCTTAAAATTCCCTCTCTTTTCCTTAGGAACCCTTCATCTTTCAGTTGCAAATAATCTTGTTCCAACAAAGTTAAAAAGCGGGTCCGAACGAAGCACTTTGAGCTCGATGCTTTCGAATGGGCTTTGTTGCAGTTGTGATCGGGGCATTCTGGGCTGGCTTGATCAAATGCACTTTGATTGTGGTTGCTTTTGAGGCATTCGAGGGCTATTTCGCGCATCCTGTGATGATCTCGTTCGAACGCAAACCATACTGTTCAAGTGGGAACGTACATAAACTAATTTTCTACGTAAAAATTCCTCCAAATCCTGTTCTCTCCAACACCACTCCCTTCTTCCACGTTACACAACACAAGAATCCTCTGACAACCTCAAAACATCCATTACAACAACAAAATCAAGTCTTTTACCCAAACCCTAATTGTACATTTTCCTCATTTCTCCACAAACCACAACACACACTGCACTACCCACAACATCACCACTCCATTAACTCAAATACCCATCTTCAAAACACAAACTACAAACCTTATCTAAATATCAAACCCTGAGATCACAATATCTACTCCTTATCTTCGTCCAAGTAACAACTGCAATCACCAAAAATCTTGCTAATGACATCATTTAATCAAAATCCGTAACAAACACTTAGAGTCCAAGAATCAAATGGAGAGAACAGTAGAAACATCTTACCTGTTCAAGCTTTTACTCCTCAAGCCTTTTCTTCAAGCCCTTCCTTTCTCTCTTTCTCTCTCTACTTATCTCTCTCTAACTCACTCAAGTTCTCTTTGCTCTCTCTCTCTCTCTCTCTTGACTTAGACAAACGAAGGGGAAGAAAATAACTTATCCTTCAAGTCTCTACATTTTAAACTCCCGTTTTACTCTTTGAGAACTGATCTCGTTCAAACTGGATTTTACGCATTAAATGCACATCAAATCTCACCTACCTCACACATGTGATCAATCATGGCAGTTGATCTTCACCTGCCATTCATGCGCACAACGACAAGTAGAGATGCCATTTTGTTCAAACGGGGCACTTTTTGTGTTCGAACGCTGTGTATCCAACTCAGCGACACGTGGAGATTCCTTCCATTCAAATGAGCTCCAATCTTGTTCGAATGTGACACCTCAAATCCGACATTTCTAAGTTTTTTCTTACAAATTTAATCCCTTTGTGATCAAATGCCTATGAGCCTCACCATACTCCATCCATTTTCACCAAATATATACACTTATCTTAATCATTCTCATAATTTTTTGTCCCTAAATTCAAATTTCTATTTTCTTTTTGGGTGTTTTCTGATGCGGGTTTCTACAACTATTAGATAACATACGTAGCATATCATACAATCAGGATCAAGTGAGCATGATGAAAGGATCAGGTCTTGGAAGAAACATTTTGTTTTTTTTGAAAAAAAAATCTATTTACATGATTTAGGGAGAAGGATTAATAGTAAACCAATTTTTGTTGCTCAAGAAAAAAAAAAAAAGCATAGGGTGAAAGCATAAAAAGTTAGAAAAGAAATACATCCACCAGCTATTAGGAATGTTGCCATCTTTGAAAGCTGTCAAACAGAGCTTTCCAATCAGTAGCCATTCTGCCATTCAGATTGCAACTCATCCTAACTATGTTAAAAATTAGTGGAAATTGACAGATTGAACGTGCTTATTACTATACGACCTTAAGTAGAACTAGAAGCTAACTTTCTTTTCAGGGAATTTTGTTTTCTAGGTGTATATATAAAAGCTTTGAATGAGTTTAAAACAAGTCGACTCGAGTTCACATATGAGCAGTTCCTGAGCCTAAATTGATTAGAACCGAGCTTATACAAGTTTGGTTTGTTTAATAATCGAGCCATAATATTTGTTCAAACTTGCTAGTTTATAAACAAATAGAACTCGAGTCGTGCTTGAACTTTTCATGGACAGCTCAGTTTTGTAGTCCTACTAATGAGTACGGATGGTATTTCTTTGATTACTCAATATGAAACAATTTTTTCATGAACAAGTCTAGTATATGTTATGTTTGTTGCTTATAGGAACCCATGGGTGATATTCTGGTATTTCTTACTGGTCAAGATGATATTGATGCCTCTATTCAGTTACTAAATGAAGAAGCTCAAAGCAATGGAAAGAACTCTTCAGGTATGAGTGACCAAGCATCTCAAAGTAGTTGTAATTTGCTAAACCCTAAACCCTAAATATCTTGACTAGTGATTTTCTACATTTGTGCATCTCAAAGTTGTAATTTGCTAAAACACATTTACTCTAACGTACATATATGTGTTACTGGTGTATGTTTAGAACTATATGCATTCATATAGCCACACATTTGAGTTTGTTGATGTGTATTAGGTGCTCCATGTTCCATGGATGGTTTGGTATTTGAAAATTCTGTGGCATAATATCACAATCCACCTCATTTAGATCTTTTGTTGGCACTCTCCTTTCCTTCCCTCCCTCCTTCCTTCCTTTTTTTTTTTTTTTTTTTTTTTTTTCAGTCCTTTTCTGGGCATTCACATGATCATACTACAATACACGAGATCATGGTTCATGGACTACCTTAATTTACTTGTACTAGCAAAGAACAACGATCCCATATTGCTTTTTGCACTGGTATTGGATTGATTGTACTGAATTGGCAAGATTACATGTTCATCTTGCAATGTAGTATTTGACCACCCCAAGGGTGGCTCAATCAGTGAAGGACTAAGCCTTATGAAGCAGAGGTTACTAGTTCGAATCTCCCATTTCCCTTCTCCTTAGAGCCAAAAAAAAAAAAAAAAAGTGTAGTAGTTATTACATTTTGTTGGACTTATTCATACTTGCTATGAAATATAATTATTAGACATAATCGTACGAGTATACCTTCATTTTCAGGATTGATTGTTTTGCCTCTGTACTCCGGGCTTCCGCGGGCGGAACAGGTTAGTGATATATTAATGTGTTATGTGGGTGCGGTAAACTGATTTTTTTGGAGATTTAGTTAACCCATTTGTGATTTATTGACTACCTTTTTTGCTTTCCATGTAGGAGCTGATTTTTTCTCCAACTCCTAGAGGGAAGAGGAAAGTAGTGATATCAACAAATATAGCAGAGACATCGTTGACTTTGGAGGTAACATATCTGCACTTTAGAGAAATTTTTTGTTGGACGTGATTAGGACAAAGCAACCAGACAATTTGTTTTCATACAACCTTATTCTACTGATACATACAGGGCATTGTCTATGTTGTTGATAGTGGATTCTCAAAACAGCGATTCTACAATCCGGTACTGAACTAGTCATTGAAATGTTCAAATTTATTTGGTGGAGTGATTAGTTCCCATATATTCTCATACTTCAAATTACTACCTGAACATCTATCATTTATTTAGTTATGGAGTTGTCCTAACAATTTGTCTGGGAATATTAATTGCTATGCATTATTAGCTTTATCTGATTTTGTTTTGTATTCTTAGTTGTTTATTAAGCAGTTGATCATAGTGTTGAGTTCTTAGATTTGGATGGGCATTGGGATAATTTCATTTTCTGAATTGTTTATAAACATGCTAAGCTGTCATTTAAATATCATATTTATTCTTCCTTATGCCCTCTATATGCTAGTTTGCATTTAAAACTTAAAGTTCCATTATGATTGACTCTAGTCGCATCTAATATCATGTCTATTCTTTTCAATAATAAAATCTTTTGCCCTTTTCTTTTCTTTCTAATTTTTGGTTTACTTCACTACAGATTTCAGATATTGAGAATCTGGTGGTGGCACCTATATCCAAGGCATCTGCTAGACAAAGGGCTGGTAGGGCTGGAAGAGTTCGACCTGGGAAGTGTTACAGGTGCCTTTTCTACAGGAAATTACTTAACACCAGGGTCAATCAGTTTCTTTTTAACTTGTATGAAGCGGCATGTCATTTATATCACCATTGCTGATTATTTATTTATTTCTTGCTTAGACCTGTGGCATTCATATCATTATAATTGCATCAGTCAAGCATTCAATCAAATTTTACATGTTGAGTAGTATGTTTTACTCCTTGAGCATTAACAACAAGCACCGCTATGTTCTTATCTTGCCTTGATTCTGTTATGGAGTTGGGCATTCCTGAAGCATGTAACCAATCAATGCACCTTCACCAAAAAAAATTCCTTTAACTGATGCTATATGTGTACCTTCAACCAACATTTTTTAGGAAAACAATTGTGTGCTTTTATATGAAGAAATATTTATACTTGTTAATAGTACAATACTAAGCAAAAGGTACAAACGTGCTTGTGTGAAATGAGTCTGGAAAAAGCCAAGTTCACACTTTTGAATATATTTGTAATGATATGGGTGTACTCTTATTCTTAGGTGCAAATTATGTTTAACTCTACGTAGTCATGACTCATGGGTTACTGAATGTTCAGGAATTCAATCATATCTTTGATATTCTAAATTTATTTTATTAGTATTTTCCTTTCTTTTTATTTTATTAGTATTTTCCACGTAATATTTTATTCCCATCGTTTCTTCCTTTTTCTCAAATCTTTTATTCCCTTCTTTTCTGCATTGTGCCAAGTCTAATAAGTTGCTATTTGAAGTTGTAGAGATGAGAAGCTAATTGTGACATATCTTTTGCTGTCATTCATTGTTTCCTCAAAATTAATCATATCAGGAACTTTTATGTGCACATTCCCACTGGTTTTCTGGTTATTTATGACGGTTGTTTCTTGACCTTTTCATCTTGTTGCTGCAAGGCTATATACTGAAGAGTATTTTGTCAATGAAATGTCTGCGGAGGGTATTCCGGAGATGCAAAGATCAAACCTTGTCTCCTGTGTGATTCAGGTATGAAGTTTTTGTGTCCACACCTTCCCTTTTCTTCTACTTTATTGGTGTCAAAATGATTGGGTTGATGAACTGATGTATCTGCAATAATTGCATTCTTTGAAGAATGCATTTTTCACATTTCTTAAAATGATAGTCTTCTGATTTATGGTAGCGGTCATAAATTGCAGTGGCGTAAAAAGTGGAGTGACATAGCTCAAACTACGTTTCCTTCTGCCTTTATGATGAGTTACCCGCAACACTCCTCTATATCCTTCATGCATAAATTGTTACAGGGATTCATATTTCCTGAAGCTACGCACGAGTTGATTGGTTCTCTAGATTGCCATTGTCATCTAGTTTGTGGAACACTTGTTAACATCACCAACAACACTTTTAAGCTTCAAAGCTATCTAGTGTGAAGTATAAACTTTATTCTTATTAGTGAGGGAACTCCAATTAGCAAATGATTTTTTTTTCAACCCCAACAAACTATCTACCCTTTCCTTGTGTTACTTGTACTTGCCTAATTGATTGTTCCACCAAGACTTGTAAAAAATATTGTACGAGTTTTCTTATTTACTAGTGGCTGAAATAAGTAAAGTATTATGATGGCTTTAATTAGTTTTTTACATGTTATAATTTTCTTGTGAACTGTTTTTTTGCTTCTCTGCAAGCAAGAACTTATACCAAATGATTAATCACAAATTCTTGCCTTGGAAGAGTATTTTTTTTTTCTTTGTAACAATAAATGAGATGCTAATTATTTTGTCCTAATCTCTCAGTTAAAAGCATTGGGCATAGATAATATCCTGGGCTTTGATTGGCCGGCATCTCCATCTCCTGAAGCAATGATTCGAGCACTTGAAATACTTTATTCACTTGGAGTCTTGGATGATGATGCCAAACTTACTTCACCAGCTGGATTTCAAGTAGCAGAGATTCCATTAGTATGTTTCGATATACTACTATATCATAATTGACCCATATTATTGCTCCTTTTTTAATGATTTAAATTGTGCAAGTGTTTTCCAAGTCTGCTGGATGTGGGAAATGGATGTTACTGCAAGCTAAATGCTGGCACGCCTAGTGATATATTTTACTGTATCTATTGCATATGAACCCAAATCCGCCCCGCCACAACCCCCCACTCTTCCCCTTCCCTCCCTGCCTCCCCAACACCCACCCTCCAAACAAACCAGAAAAAAAGAAGCCAGGCATATTCCTGATGCTCTTGCCTGATATTATATGGAACCATTAATTATATCATTGCTTACTTTATAGGAGCGATTTTTGTATTGGTCAAATGATCTTCTGCTTGTTATTTTTTGGTTGCTTTGTTCATTATTTCCTTGATGTTAAGTGAGCCTATTAATTTTTTTTATATGTTCTTTGTTTAAGATCTGTCTGTTCTAATCAGTTTGAAATTAACATTTATGAAACCCGAGGCCTTGAAAATATTTTGTTTATCCATCAAACATCCGGATGTCGTTAGTCATTCCGTCATTATTTTTTTAACCTAACATTTTCTTGATGAGCATTGAATATTACCTGGGACGTGTTTCTTGTATTAGGTTTGTTTGAGACGTGGTTGATCTTTTACCCTATTATGTTTCGCATTCTAACTAAATAATGTTGAAAACTTGTACTTTGTAGGAACCAATGGTCTCGAAAATGATCATTTCTTCGAGCGAACTTGGGTGTTCAGAGGAGATTATTACTATTGCTGCTACTCTCTCAGTCCAAGTAAATTGTTTTATATATATATTATCAGTTCCTCAGGCTCAACAAATATGAATAGTAAACACTGAATTTTAAAGTAAAAAACATGTGAAAAAAATTCTCTAACTGAGAAAGTCATGTTTGGCCTTATTTGCTCTTCTCCTCAGGAAAAAAAAAAAAAAACATTTAGGCCCTGTGGGCATTATCCCATATTACTAAGGTGGGAGTTGAGTAATGGCTTTATTAAGTGCCTAAGCTATCTTGTAAATTAAAGCACTTTCTCTTCTGTGAGATTGAGGCGTATGCTTAATGGCCTCATCTACTTCTCTTCTTCCTCTATTTACTTAAAAATAAATAGAAGGAAAAGAAAGTATATAGGAAAGATATCCATTCATACTATCATACAACTGATAAAACAACAGAAGTAATTTGCAAGTAAGTTTTGTTTCACATCTAACATGTTTTTTGGCAGTCCATTTGGGTGCCTGGGAGGGGAGTGAAAAAGGATATGGATGAAGCCAAGTTGAGATTTGCTGCTTCTGAGGTACTTGATTTGAATTTTTAATTCTCTTGGATAACTTTAAGAATTCCGAGTAGATTTACTGTACCTTTTGGGCATCAATTTTTGGTCTAGAGAATATTACACTAATCTGGCGTTTGGTTTGAGGAATCTAAAATTCCCTTGGCACCCACATATTCCTAGGAATGTGACGCTTGGAAATCTGGATTCCTGGAAATGTGACAAATCCACGTTTGGGAATGATTAGGAATCTGCTGGGATTCCTGAAATTATGAGATTTTTATGTTTGGTTTATTTCTAGGCATCCTATAGGAATTGTTTATGTTTCCCAACATATTGTTATTGTTTTTCTTTTTAAGTGTATAAGGTCGTTTTTTTTGTTTAGAGGGAAGAAAAAAACTTTTCCAGGATGAAGGGAATGTGGATTCGTACCTCTCTACAAGGGAGTCCACATTCCTAACAAAAGGAAGTTGGGGGTGGGTGGGAATCCAGATACCCGCGAACATAACGGGAAATTTTTGAAGATTCTCTGGAATCTTGGAAGATTACCCCTAACTAAACACCACAAAAAAGTCAGTTAGGCCTGTTTCCCCACACTGAGATGTTTCCACCTTGTGAGTGATCAAATTTCATGTTACAGAAATGCTTTGGTTTCATAATCATTGAGCATTCATAACGTGAAATTGTTATCTACATGTAAGTTTTAGATCTGTTAAATATCATTGCTTTTTGTACTTTGGCATGCGTATAATTGTACTACTGATATCTATTCAGTGCATCTTCCATACGGGGTCCAATAATTCCCTTTTTTGGTGTTATATATGATATCTTCTCTGCTCAATAATCATTTTGTAACAAATGCAGGGTGACCATGTGACATTCCTAAATGTTTACAAAGGGTTTCTTCAATCTGGCAAATCTTCTCAATGGTGTCATAAGAACTATTTGAACTACCAAGCCATGGTGCGTAGCTGCTTTAAAAAATTTAAGAATGTTTTTTATAGATAAATGTAACTCATGCATCTAATAAATATTTGATCTGTGACATCACACGGACGTATTTGAAGAGTTGACACCATTTGGTCACCGAAATGGCTTACCTTCTGTTATTCTCGGTTCCATACACCTTTAATGGCTGTAAATTTACTTGCTTTTAAATATCGTCATCTTGTGCACTTCATGTGTATAGTGTTTATGTTGATATTGGTGTAAATATTGTGCAGAAAAAGGTTATTGAAATTAGAGAACAACTCAGAAGAATAACACAGAGATTAGGCATAGTCCTGAAATCTTGTGAAAGAGATATGCAGGTAAGTTTCTAGGCCAGTTACTGATATAATTATATGGCCCTGTAAAAGATTTATTCTCATCTTAAAACTAAGCAGTAGAACCAACCAATATATCCATCCGTGGACCACAGTGTGAAATCTGCACTCTTTTTTTCCTCTATCGCCCCCTATCCCATTTGTCACCGAAAGATGCCATGCTATTTTTACCTGCAAACTATTAGAAGCTATGTAGTGTTTTTAAACCATCATAATATGAGGATAGATCGGTATAGAGATGTATATAAGATGCATAATATGTATGTGAATATGAATTCCTTTTTTATATTTGCATATATATATATATATATATATATATATATATATATATATATATAAGATTATATATATATATATATATACATGTAAATGATTAAAGATATTTTGTTCAGGTTTGAGAATCTCTAAGGCTAATTACTCCATTCTTCATTGGCTTTTCCTCATTCCCAGAACATTTGTGCCTTAGAACTTTGAATTAGTTATTGATTTTAGAGGAAGCAACCTTGTGTTGTTATATTCTGAACAGTTTGAGATGGTTGATGTTCTATTGTTTTTAATCTCTTCCAGGTGGTAAGAAAGGCAGTTACTGCTGGCTTTTTTGCTAATGCGTGTCGTTTAGAAGTGAGTATTTTCCTTATCTCGAATGCGCACCTGTATTCTTTTTGGAATATAAATTTATCTTCATCTTCTGGAGAAATCAATTTATTCTCGCACTTCCCTTTAACAATTTTCTGGTGAATGTCCCAATAAATTTATGGTTTTTATCTTGTCAAAGGCATTCACTCACAATGGGATGTACAAGACTGTCAGAGGGTCTCAAGAAGTGTATATTCACCCATCATCTGTGTTATTCAGGTTCGTACAGAAATTGGACTGCTATTTGACTCGATCTGTGATCAAGGAACTAATGGTGGTTTTTTTTTTTTTTATTGTGTGTGTGTGTGTGGGTAAATTACACTTTGACCTCAAACTTTCACTTTATTTGCACTTACACCTCCAAACTATGACTCTACAACTCGGATCTATAAACTATCAAAATGTTTCGAGTTGCCCCGTGTCAGATGTGCATGTGCTGTATATTTTTGTCTCAAACATTCCTCTGTTTTCGCCTTAGAGATTGCTACTGTTTCTAATATAGGGTATTCATTTCACATCAATTCTAGGAGGCCCTTGCACTCTGTAGCCCTACTGTTTTCTGTTGTTAATCACACTAGTATATATATATATTCTCATTTGTTTCCCTATTGTTGTTTCTCCTTTTTTGTGCTTCATTCACAATGTCTTATTGTTTGGTGGGTACACGTGGTCGGTTGTGCGCATGCTATGGCTGTCTTAATTTCATCTAAAAAAATATTCATCATGCAGAGTTAACCCAAAATGGATTATATACCATTCCCTTGTCTCAACTGATCGGCAGTACATGCGCAATGTGATCTCCATAGATCCCTCTTGGCTAATGGAGGCTGCTCCACATTTTTACCAGCACCATCGTCATAATGCTACTGCCCACTGATCTTGCTGTTGGGGGAAGCAAATCGTGGGGCCTAGATCAGTTAGCCTAGGAATTTTCTTGTAATTATATGTATTAATCTTGAGAACTGTGCAGTCATGGATGAGCTGCCTGCATTGTTTTTTTTCTCTTGCTGAAATATTGGATAGGAAATTTTGGGCTGGTTGATGCCTTCGCAGTTGGCTGTACTCATTTGACGCGCTCAAGTTATTTTTTTAATAGTTTTTTCATTAATATTCTTGTTTATGCAGCAATCATATTTTCAAGGGATAGAGATTCTCAACAATTTTTTTATTCAGATTGTTAGCAATTCGAATAACAAATGTGAGTCCTTTTATGGGAATCACTTGTCTGAGTAGATTTTGGGTAACCTGTCCTTTTGTTGGCACAGATAGATCCCATAAAATCTGTCTTGCATTTACTGTTTGAATTGTTGAGAATTTGATCCATCTTTTAAGTGATCCCTTTTGATTTTCCGAGGAGGAAGGAGGAAACATTATTGGACACATGTTTATATGTGTTTTAAACTGAATACGGGGGTGATGGAAGCCACATGCAAATTGAGATCTCGTCTTCAAAAAGTAGACAAAGTTTAATCTGCTTACCCGTCACCAAATCATTAAAGTATTAAATCCGTTGTCTATATCTTTGTGCCCGTAGTGTTTTATTGATACTCAAGAATTTCTCTTCATTTCCCTTGTAACCTTTTTCCGCATTTGATTAAAAAAAAAAAAAAATTCTCTTAATTTAATTTGAGCAGATCCATTGGCTCCCCACTAAATATAATTTATTTGTTCAACACCTACTATATATATACCATGGAAAATTCCTCGTGCACCATCTACTCACCAAAATGGACTGTTAGCTCATTTTGTTATGGATTCAATATGATATCAAAATCTTACTAAATTCAACTGGATTTTAGAAATTGGATCATGTGCAATGGCTGAATTTGCACGTCTTGTGCCACTTGCCTATATGTATTCATGACCCATTCATGTAGCAGCCAAGTTTAATATCAAGGGTGATGTTAAACTTCACGCCCGGCGTGATGCACGCCGGGGTGATTTTATATTTTAAAATAATAAAATATAATATTTTATTATTATAATTATTAAAAAAAAAAAAGCTTGGCATGCATGATCAAGCACGCCGGCGTTCTTAGTATCATGACCCTTAATATCAAATGTGCCACTGATGGACGGATGAGTCAAATTTCAGCAATATGGTGTGAGTAGCTCTTGGCTCGAAGTCATATAATTAAAGAAATGAGATTTGGCTTAGGTGCTGTAAACAAAATTATATTTTTTTAATGGTTAAGATTTAATTTCAAGTTTTTATGAAAAAAATTAAATTAAATCTAGACCGTTAAACAAATTACGACACTTAAGTCAATTTTTTTAATTTTTTTTTTAAGTGTAAATTGAATCAAATAAGTTATTATCATTATTGTTATTATTGATAAGTAATTTCACTAAAATCGTACACTTCTAAAAGGGAAGCGGAGGCAAGGTTAATTACTGGTAAATCGTTTTCAAGAACTTGGGTGCCACACAAGATGTCTTCAAAGCCTATTCTAGCAAGAGAGCGATGAAACGGGAATTTTCTAAGCCTTCAAAGTCAAATATTGAAAGTTCTAATGCACATGTCTGTTTTTGTGGAGTACGGTGAAAGACAAATTCAAACCCCACTTTGCTTCCCATGGAAAAATGTCGGCTTCAATTAGGACTGGTAACTAAATTTGTAACATTTCAGTCTCATATTGAGAAGATAACATAAAAATGAGTGGATTATAAAAGAGCTCATTAGTGTTAAGTTATACATTGATTCCTTACTAAATAAAATTTGATTAGTTATTTGAGAGTGGTAACGCAAATGTGACTAACGCTTTCTCTTGGTTATTTCAAATGGTATTAGAGTACGTACTGGAGTACCACATGACGTGGCCTGATGAGGACGTCGGGAATTTAATGGGAAGAGAGTAGAGGAGTGGTCTCAAAGCAAGTTGTATAAATCTGTATGCTTGCACGCTACCTCAGTTATATATCAACTACTAGACCTACCTTTCCTTTCTTTATTTGAAAACTAGCGGGGAAAAAGCCTAGGACTGCTCTGTGTACAACTTGTGTCCTTTTGTCTATCTAAAAACTTTTCTTTTTTTTTCTATTCCCATATAAAAACCTTCTTAAATCTCCCAAAAGTTGCTATCAAGTCCATTTTTCAGCTTTCTCGTCTTCAACACAATGTCAAGAGTCTCTTTAATCCTCCTCTCAATCCTCCTAATAACCCATTTAGGAGAGAGCCGTTCGTTGGGCAAGAATTCCAGCCTTATATCCGATGGCATACACCATGGCAGCCATTCTCCAGTCCTTGAAGTACTGGATTTCAAAGCAACAACGGTTACCTGTGAGCCCATCTATGGCTTCCTGCCTTGCACAACAGAGGTCTGGGGGCAGCTGTTCATGATAGTAATATACGAGGTTTTGCTGTCCATGGCAGGGACATATGTTTCCAATGGGTCCAACCTCTTCTTCCAAATGTTTGGAACTGGTGTCTTTGGTGCCAGCTTGTTCCATGTTCTTGGCACAATCCCACAAGTGGTTTTGGTACTTGGTAAGCATCTTCTCCTCTCACCATTTTTGATCTGTTAGCTCTTTTCTTCTACCGGTATTTTGAATGAAATAGTATTTATCATATTGTTATATGACTGAGATAACATGAAAGTGAAATATTAATTTTTACTGTCATGCTATCTTAATTTATTGTAGTTGTATAACAGTTTAATAAATAACAATGTTATTATACGAATCAACTTTGTCAAATTTTAACATTGGCTTGATAAGGTAATTTGCAAGTCGTTTATAATTAATGATATAGCTATAAGTTTTCCAATTTTATGAAACAAAGACTAGAATTAATAAAAACAATATTGTTTGATTGAAGGGATTGTCTCCACCTAGCTAGCTCTTTTGTTGTTTTAATTTAAATTTCTAGTGGACATTTTCTCTATTATGAAAAAATGCACATGGTTTCTTTCCGCTCAAGGAAAGGATTTTTTTAAAAAACAAATTTTTAGTGACAAGGAAAGGTTGAACATTCTAATTATATATGGACGAAAAAATTGAATACTCCCATTATGTGATGTAGATTTTTTTATCTCACATATATTCAGCAATGCTGATAATTTAGTAGTCATGACTCATAACCAACACTTGGATAAATTCTATTTAAAAAAAAAAAAATTAATGATAGATTAAGACTGGCATATCAGTATTGTGAGAAATTGATAAGTACCACAAACTTATAATAGTAAATATTGTAGTACTCCAAACATACATGAAAGCACAAGAGAACTATAAAAAGTTTCCTTTTTTTTCTCTATATATTACTTAGTGATAAATGTTGAGGTAGCAACATTTAAACGACTTAGTTAAAAATAAAGGGTTTAGATGTGGGTACCATAAATTTAATGGTAGATTTAAAATAATTGGACGGGGAGGACTAATAGCATGTCCTATGGAATTATCCAAGATAATCTACGTATACAGGATCTTTGATTCAAAGTACAATGAGCTGGTACAGATGACCAATGATGTATTTGCAAGCAATCAAACTTCTTAGGAAACATAATTAGGGATAGGATTACTCTCTCTAAAGTCCCATTACTTGGATCTATATCTGAAAATGGTACAAAATATTATAGAATATTGCTTTATATATATCGCTTTAGGTTGAATATTAATAAAAGAAATAAAATATTCTCCTTATCCACAACGTGAGAACATTATGTCTGCTTTCTCTCTCTCTCTCTCTTTGAAAATTCCAAAATGTAAAAAGTCAACTAAAACAATTATAATTAATCAAGAGTTGGGGAAAGGAAAAGAAATAAAAATAGAATATTAAATTACCATGATTGGTCATGGTTTATCCTTAATTATCATTTTGGTTCTAGTATTTTATGTTATTATTATTTTTCTTTACTTCCTAGTTCTTCCTCTAAGTCAACATATATAGTTTTACTCTATATGGTATTTTTTTTTAAAAAAGGAAAATCAATAATACATGGGTGTTAACAGGTCGGAATAGATTTAATTAACTTTGTTTTAATTAATTATTTTCCCCTTGGGGTAAATCAAACTTAAGACCTACGCAACCCCCCATCCAACCCGATCTCCCAAGCGCAGACCTTGGGTGGCTTCTTAGCAAAGAAATCAATTGAAAATTAATATAGAAGTTGCCTTAGAAATGATCATAATCATTAATTAGATTTTGACAAGTCAAATTTTTTATTTAATTATTTAAATAGGCGGAGAGTAAAAACTGGAGCAAAATTTGCCATATTGTGGACGGAATTAAAGATGGTATGTGGCATTTTCGTTTTCGGAGACTTGATCATGAAAAACATGACACCAATTCAGCTATTCATTGCCTCGTGAGGCCATTAGGTGTCATAGATCGAGTTTGGATTAAAGAAATCTCAACATGTATCTATGGTACTGTAAGCGGAGAGAAACTTATCTCTGAGTGATTGTTTGTTTATCAATAAAGTGTGGAATCTGTTAAAAAATAATAATAATAATAATAATGTTATTTAATAAACCGTTATAAGACTGTCATGTAACTTGATAATATAAAAGTGAAAATTTACTCTTAAATCAGCATTTGTAAAAATAAATAAATAACGGGTAGAGTTTTAGTACAATTGTATAGGTGATACTTTATATAATAGTATACTAAGTAACATTACTCTTTTATCATTTCTATTTATTAATTATGGACTCTCACATCAATTTGTAAAAACATTTATAATAAAAATTATAGTATCTCTAACCACACTCGATCATGCTATGATTTCTGACTTCTTTAAGAACTTGTTAATACATCCTCAAGTTATTCGAGTAGGCAAATTTCAAGCAAGCATTTCTTTAATTTCCAGTAGAACGTAGAGGATTTACTATTTCCTAACATAAATATTAGTTATAATAACATGTATATAAATTAACAAATTACATTATTAATACTAATTAATTAGGATGATATATAACGAACTTAATTCCTGGCTTCAAAACCATACACTGTAATCTCATTAAGTGCATGTTTGAATGAAGTGACTGGAGTGACAGCTACTACAGCTACGATTGAAACACTGGCAACAATGGGAATGGGCTTACTTGCAGGATCAACAATCATGACTCTAAGTTTAATCTGGGGTTCTGTCGTTGCTTTTGGTAGCTATGATCTTTCAAAGCCTTCAGCTAATTCATCAGAAGTGGAAAATAAGACACCATTCAGTTTAACCGGTTTCCCCCTTACCCTCGTGAATTGCGTAAAACGGGATTAAGATCCACGGCGATTAGCTACCCGAATTGCTATAAATTTCGACAGTTAATGTGAGAAAACCTCTCATATTTACTGTCAAAATTACTAGCAATTCTTGAGGTCGCTAATTACTCTTGATCTTGTCAAAATAAAATATCTTTAATTGATGTAATGATGCCCTTCTTTGTTTCTCTCTGTGGTGCAGGTTATGGTGTTAGCACTGATGTTGAGACCTACTATACTGCTAGACTAATGATTGTATCGATGATCCCATTTCTCATGCTGCAACTGGCAAAAGTTCTCAATTCATCTTCAGGGACACGAATAGTAGTCTTAGTCTCCCTCCTTGTTACAATTTCTTTCCTAATCGTTTACTGCACCTTTCAGGTAACATTAATGGAACCCAAAAATCTTGTGTAATTTGATTGTATTTTGCACAAAACAATACCAAGCCGAAGGTTTTGAAAGAGATAGAAGAAGAGAAAATTTACTTTGTTTTTAAAATGCCGTAATAGAGTATACACATAAATGCATATACTTAGTACGTATTACTTTAAAGCAATAATTTGGTGTTAATTAATTGGCTTTATAAATGTTAATTTGATTTTTTGGGAAACTTTACTTTATACCTCTGAACTATTGTGTATTTTGAGAAGACCCCCAAAAATTCAAAAACTCTCAATTTACACTCCTGAACTTTCAATTTCAATCAATTTACCCCACTCCGTTAGTTTTAGCTGTTAACTTTTAACAGAAATGTCTAAAAAAACTAAATTACCCTTCAATTTTCTTTTTTTTTTTTTGAAAAAAAAAAAAGAGAAAAGAAATTAAGGGTTAATTTGGAATTAAAAAAAAAAAAGAAGGGGAAAATCCACTTTACCCCCTGAAGTTTCAGGGGTTTTTCAATTTGAACTCCAAAGTTTAAAAATTAGCAATGTACCCCCCTAATGTTTCAAAAATTTTAAATTTAAACCTTCCGTTACTAATTTCCGCTAAATTGGAGGAAATTTAAAAAAAAAAGCCTGAGGGTAATTACGTAATTTCATAGATTTCCGTCCAATTTGATGAAAATTAGTAACAGAATGTTTAAATTGAAAATTTTTGAAACATTAATTATGATGGAACATTGCCAATTTTTAAACTTTGGGGTTCAAATTAAAAAACTCCTGAAACTTCTGGGGGGTAAAGTGGATTTTTCCCTAAAAAAAAAAGTCAGGAAATGCGTAAATTGATTGAAATTGAAAGTTCAATAGTGTAAATTGAAATTTTTTTAATTTTAAGGGTCTTCTCAAAACGCACATGGTAGTTTAAGGGTCTAAAGTGAAGTTTCCCCTTGATTTTTTCTTTTTCTTTACGTGGAACTCGCTAACTAATTTTGAAATTTCTTTAACAGGTATTCCAGCCGTGGATTCAGAGCAGAAGACTTGAATACTTGCTGCGTAAGCATGTTCAGACAAACCTACTTCCAAGCCTTCGAACTGCTGGTGGCAGACCTAACCTAACACGTATAAAAGAGTAAGCTTCCTGACATGAGTTCTACTCAAATTTTCAACGATTATTGCTGTTATGATCAAATGCATCAGTTACTCACTCCATATATTTGTAGGATTTTTCACAAAATGGATCAGAATAATGACAACTATATATCTCCTAAGGAGTTAAGAGCTTTAATCTTGGGAATACAAATAGAAGTAGGTGTAAATATGGATGACCTCGAAGAAGAGCTGATGAAGGAGTTCGATATATCTGGTGATTCTAATGTAACTGAATTTGAGTTCGTCAATGGAATCAAAAAATGGCTTTCTGAGTCTCAGAACTCTACGAGTGATAAAGATCAGGACAGGCCAAAGTTTTTTCGCAGCATCTCGGAGGTAAAGATTATCACCACTTACTTCAAAAGCTTAAATGGATAGAAAATGCTTAATTTAATTATTTAATTTATAATATCATACTCCTGTGTGAAATGTAAAGTCTAACACATGAAATGTTTAATTAAAATAAGAGGTGAATAACATAAACAAAATTCGAATCCAGGACATTTACTCTGTTACCATGTTAAATTATCGTTTATTCATTCTAAAAACTTGAGCGGATAGGAGATGGTTAATTTAATCATTTACTTTATAATTTAACAAACACTTGTCGTTTGCAGAAAACAAGTGAAGAGCAGAAGAGTCTAGTGGCTCAGAAAAAAGCGACTAATAAGAGCACTGATAAAGGGTGGTTGAATTATGTTAAGGCAGGTTTTCTAATTGTTCTAGGAACTGCTATCACGATTGTGCTTGCACAGCCCCTTATGGAAACTCTCCAGGACTTCTCTAGCTCTGTAAACATCTCCTCCTTCATGGTATCATATGTTGTGATACCCTTTGCAATGAACTACAGACAGGTTCTGAGCACAATTACTTCTGCCAGAGAGAAGACAGAAAAAGCTATCTCCTTGACCTTTTCTGAGGTTTATTTCTCTCTCAAACTCATATTTCATTTGATCATGATCAGTTCATTCTTTTTGAACAATAGTTATAAGATTATATAACTTGACACTTTGAAAGTATTTGGCAGATTTATAATGGAGTATTCATGAACAACATGATGGGGTTAGCCATCTTCTTGGCTCTTGTTTACATACGGGATTTGTCTTGGGATGTCTCAGCTGAAATTCTGGTTGTTCTACTTATATGCACTGGGATGACTCTCTTTACCAGCTTCTGCACCAAATTCCCATTCTGGACTTCCATTCTTGCCTATCTTCTCTACCCCTTATCTCTTCTCCTCATTTATGTTCTCACCACTGTTTTTGGATGGTCCTAATTAACCCTATATATATATATATATATATATATATATATATATACTGCTTCGATCAGAAAATAATTAGAGCTTCTTATGGGAAGACTTCTAAATATGTATTAAAATCCACAAAATATTCAAAATATTTCTCGGTGCTTTTGTCAAGCTACGATGTACTAATTATCTACCTTTTAGATTTCAAATTTCTCTCTCTCTATATATATATATAGTATAGGTTTTTGTTAGATTTCACGCCTAGAGTTCATGATCATGAAATTAATGGACTGCAATTAAAGGATAAGAGTAGAGTGCCAAATTTTATTTTTTTGTTTTGTTTTTTTAAACGGAATCCATACCAGTTTCATTCATAGAAATCATGAGCATAAAGCTTTTACAAGCAATCATAGCCAAAGCTACGAGGTTACAAGCATCACAGACGAGGTATTACATTCAAGATCCGAAACCAATCCATTAAACCATGACTAATCTACATATTAAAAAATAAATCTGTGCCAAACAGATTCAAACTAATGCATAGGTAGTGCTTATTCCTCAGAACTGAGGGTAGATAAACCCCCAACCGAAACTCTTCATCCTTGACCCGAAAGCTATGATAACATTCACATCCACAACCCAAAGGTATGGACCATAACAAATAACCCAGAGGGCATCACACATGCAGATCAAGAGGGGACAAAGCCTTATCACAAGCAAAAAAAAGGGAAATAAAAGCGTACAGGGAAATAAAGGGATTAAAACAGAAATACAAATAGAATAAAACCAGAGAATCACACTAAGTGGGTAACGGTAGCCAAAAGGAAGTCGATCGCGTGCTGGCCGGAAACAGACGCGAAAGGTGGCATTGGAGCTCATCATGGGGGGATACGAGGAAAGACCCGACAGCGGATGGTGAGTGGCAGAGCGGGTACGGAGGAGATTTGCGTCGCAC
>NC_081542.1:39983450-39988189 GCF_901000735.1 Corylus avellana | reverse complement strand
AGAGAACCGAAATCAAACCACATCCGGAGAGACGGATCCAGTGCAAAAGGTGTGATAGGCACTGGCTGATTCGGGTAGCAAGGTGGTGGAGCACGCGTCGAGGTGGACCAGGCAACGAGCGGTCAATTGGGCAGAGATGACACGAACCAAAGCCAAACCCGACCCAGCAACAAACGTGGGGGATGGAGAAGGGCGAAAGATTGGTCTCCAAAAAAACCCTAAAATCAGACAAGTGGCGGAGCGAGAGGGAGAGGAAGAAAACACCCAAAGAGCAAGGGACATCAAGTAAATAGACTAGCTCTAGGACAGAGGCAAGGGAGAGAAGAGGATGAGGGGGAGGAAGGGGGAGGGGTTTTCCCCCTCCGACGGTGCTCTCTACTAGAGATGAAACCCTAGTAGAGAGCGTCTTAATAGAGTGCCAAATGATGCTTCTCTATTATTATTCTCCAAATATGGAATCAATCACTATTTCTTAGAATATTAATAAATAATTAAATTAATAATTTCTTATTGGCATAAGCTTTTATATTTGCTTAATTCCTTTAGATAGAGAAGATTTCCTTCATTCATTCTTTCTTTTTTGGTATGATTTTTTTTTTTAAAAAAAAAAAAATTTCTCAACCAGCTCCTTTTTTTATAATTAAAATTAAATTAATAAAAGAAAAGATAATACAAAATAATAATAATAATAATAATAATAGCTCCTAGTATCCTTCATTTGCACCATAATGATGCTATTCAATTATAAAAATAAGAGTAATAGTAGGCCTACATTTCACAACTCTTTTGTAACTTGCGTATTATATATATATATATATATATATATATATATATATGTGTGTGTGTGTGTGTTGTGTGTGTTTGCAAATGATTGGAGTTAACATCGATTTTTTTAATACTTTTTAATTATATGCTAATACGTATCAGTAAACTCAAAAGACTTGTAAGTCTGTCATTTCTCTTTTTCTAAATATAATAAATACGTAAAATGTGACCACGGTCTAGAGAAAAGTATATATATATAAGGTGTTGTTTGGTAAACAACAATACACTGTTTATGAGTGGTGAAAAAAAATATGAGTGTAATAATTAGTATAGAAAAGTGAAAAAATTGTATTGAAAAGTGAGAAAATTTTGTTTTGTAGTGATTTTTTTATTTAAATAGTAATAAAAAATGAATGATGTGATATAAAAAGTGATAATGTTTTAATGTTAATTTTTTTGAAAAATGAAATGAAAAATGTGGGGGAATGTGATGTTGTTTACCAAACAACACCTAAGTGGTGTCCCTACGTAAGGTGCTGTGATCCAAAAACTGTCACTAAAAGAGGTTTTTTACTTTTTTTTCAATTGATTAAGAAAAAAAATTACATAGAGAATCTTTCTAATTAATTCCGGATTTGAAAGGAAGAAAAAATGGACGATCTTAAAACTGAAAGAGAGGTGGGCCCACTGAAAGAGGTTTGATCTCACGAGACCCTACAAATTAAAGTGCATGCACCTCATAAATCACATTGGACCATATATTTGAGTTGGGATCTTGAAGATAAGGCTAGCAAGATTGATGTTCATCTGCCAAATTTCATTTTTGTCAATCTCTTATATAATTCATGGAACCCACAAACGACTAAGTAAGCTTTTATTATAACATAAACAAACGTGTCCGCGTCTCTCTCGTGTCCTTAAGTCTTTTTCCACCCTATAAGTCATTCCAACTCTTTTTTTTAAATGCTCCATCACAAATATAATATTATTTAATAAACTATTATATGATTGACATATAACTTTAAATCAACAAAGGTCTGCAAAATAAATATTTACAGACTGATTATATATATATATATATATATATATATATCCTCTCATGTCATATGTTCAACATTATCTTAACCATTAATTGGTGGCATTGACAATGATCAGTTGATCATGCTCCCAATCTTACATAGTTGTTTATGAGAATCTCAATTCTTGGTAAGCCAACCTCTTAGAGTTTGAGGTTGAGATCAATGCCATCTCCTTCTGCTTCACCTCTCTCACTGTTTAAGCTAAGCCCTAATTCTTTCCTGCCCACCTGCTCCTTTAACTTTGAGAAGCCATGGAAAGGTTTTTTACAATCTAACCCATGTTCTGACCTTTGATGTGAGTCCTCAACGCTTTCCTTCAAATTATAATTTGTATAAAAAAAATAATAAAAATAAATAAAAGTCACCAAAATATATATCACGATTAATGGGAAAAGATAATGAACTACTGTGGAGCTTTCATCTTACTTGGATAGGAAGCAAGTCAAATTTGGAGAACTCTCCTTGAAGACTTTGTGTCGTGGGTGAAGGAATTGAAGGGGAGCCAAATGTATAGAAATTGTTCTGAGGTGCTGCTCCACCCCATCTTGGATCTCTGAGAAAGGTATTGAAACCAATTTCAACCAAAAATGGCAGCGAATTGAAAAGAAAGATCAGCAACAAGTGAAGATCAAGCTAGACAGACCAACCTGGAGATTGTGTTGGTGGGGTCAAAATCAAATGCACTGCGATTATCATATGAAGATGATTGGAAATGAAATTGAGGACCAGGGGAGTAGCCAACTGAGAAAGGCTTCGGCCTCCTCATGATCATGCCAAGCACCTATATAATACATAGTAATTAACCACATGTTTGTCACAAAAGATGACTTATCCATTTTCTCATCTCCCCTACTTTCTCAATCAGTTTAGAAAAGAAGGCAAAAAATCAGATAAATTCCATAAAAAAAAAATTGTGAAAAGATTGCATGCAAATAAGTCGCACTTATTTACTAATTTTCTTTTCTTTTCCGATTTAATATTAGTACCCTTTTGTTTGCTTACTTGGAAACAGTATGAAAATATATATATATATATATATATATATATTATAGCAAACAACTCAAGACAAAACACTTAAAACTATTTTATGACACATTATAATTAAAAAGCATTAACAAATGGGGCCAATAACTTTGAGGAAATTAAACTTGCCTTCTCTTCCTCGGGCCAATTGGATGTGTAGTTAAGACAAGATCTTTGGTTTGAAGGGGGCTCCACATGGTGATACATTCCGGCCGACGATGGGGTTGCTAACAAAGATGGTGTCGCAAATCTAGGAAAATTATGATTTACCTGCAAGTTGCACACAATTATAATTAATTAATCTTAAAAAAATCTAGTGAAATCACATTATGGGCACGGTGATTTAATTAATATTTCACACTTTATGTTACCATCATAGCAGGATATTGGCAATGTTTCCTTCGTAGCAAATTAGAGGAAGGACACTGTGGATCATTGGAAAAATGTGTTCCTAATGGAATACCCGGGTCAGAATTGCTTCCGTCCACCCGATCCATATTCAACTGGCAAGAACCCAACGTTATGGCAAATAAACCCTGCTCAGGCAGAACCACACCCGACCCACCAGCAACACATACGCCGCCTCCGCCTCCGCCTCCGACACCTCCATTACCTCTTCCTAGTATTGTATTACTACTACCATTAGCATAAATGACACTCATTAGTGGAGGCGGCGGTGGAGGTAGTGGCATATGCAGCGGTGGCCGAGGCTGAGAATGATAAGGATCGTCAGTATTAGGGTCTTTCTTTTCCCGTTCGCGCAAGATCTTCTCCAGTTCAGCAACTCCGGGACCTCTTTTCGGAACCTTTCGACGCTTCGGAGGCTTTTTCAACGCCATAGTCCAACCACCTCCGCCATCTCCGCCACTACTGCCACCACCACTGCTACTATCGCTACACATTTTCTTCCGCCCGGTTCTTTTTTTTCTTTTTGATATTCCTGTGTCAAAATTTGAAGAAGTCGAAGAATCTAAACTTAAATATACAAAAGGAGGCAAACCCAAATGAGAGAGTTGAGAAGGTAACAAGAATCCCCATTTTCCAAGATCACATAGCTAAAACAAGTAACAAAATATTCAAATATACCGGAATATGTGGAAAGGAAATCTCAGAGGATGTTGGGGGTAGAATTCAGCCGCCCAGCTACGCGCAATGAACTAGTGGGAACACAAAAAAAAACCCCCTAGTTTTCAGCTAAGAGAATAGACAAGACAGACAAAGAAAGTATCCGAGTTTCCGGGATTTTCTCACTCCATTTGCTTTGTCCGAGAAAAATAATTCACAGAAGTATTTTGTCAAAGCGCGGAAATCCAAGCGATCATCATTTCTCGGTGCTTTCGCCAAAATCTTCTCTCCACTTTATTTATTTATTTTTTCTTTCCTATGTGAAAGCAAGCTTTTTAAGAGAACAGTTGTGTTAAACCAGTTGTCAAAGATCATGTAAAATCTATGAAAATCTTTGCCATTTTTTGGTTTTTGGTTTTTGGTTTTCTGAGCACGTTGTCTTTTGTACTTTGTGATAAGGTTTACAGCATGAAATATTAGAAGTAGGGGTATAAAGGAGCCAATTCTCATAGATCTATTTTTGTTTGGATTGGCTCATTTAAATTTTACTCAGTTCAAGGATGAATTAAAAAATTGAGCTTGAGCTCATAATAAGTCGAGCCGAGCCAGTTCGCGAGTTGGTTCTTATATTTAATTTAATTTTTTTTTTAAATTATAAATTTAAACTTTAACTATACTCTTAAAGGGCTTAAGAAGCCAGTTTACATATGAGCATTTGCTTAGCTTGACTAGCCGAGTATAGAGCCTGGATCAATATAGTAAGGCACTCGGTTAGGCTCGTGAGCATCTCGTATGAGCAATTATGTG
>NC_081542.1:39980541-39983350 GCF_901000735.1 Corylus avellana | reverse complement strand
ACAGCCGAACCGGACTGTGCGTACGTACCTACAAATAGGACTGACAATTTTGACACGACCCGCGAACCTGATACAAACACGACACCAAAAAAAGGTATTGGGTTTGGCCTTACCGGGTTCGGGTCTTAATCAGGTCTACCCGATTAAGACCCGGTTAATTTCATGTCCAGTTACTATTCGGGTTTGGTGGGTCGACCCGCCGGCCAGACCCGTTAAATTTTTTTTTTTGAAAAAAAATCTCCTACCTGTATTATAAATGGACTATCTAATATGTATAAAGTTGAAAATTGCTAATTTTGTAAATGTGCTGATCTAGGCCTCCTATTTTTGATAATGAATGTGTGGATTTGGATTGTAAGGGTGCAAAATAGTCCATATATTGAGCTTGTATTACATTGCAATGATCCTAAGCCACATGATTTTTACTGAATTGGCTATGTTACCATTTATCATAAGATGAGTATGCATTAGACACATCTAAGTGATACCCAAAAAGAATAGTCAAAATTAGGCTCTACATATTTGCTTAACATAGCCCAGATCATCCTACTACACACTTGAGGTCATCAAGAATTTGAATGGGTGAACACTCTGTCGTATATTAAATGTGCACACTAAGACTATATAAGTGACTAAAAATTAACAATTTGTTAACAATTAACAATGTTATTGGTATTATTATTATTACATTTTTTTTAATTTTAGGGTTTATGGTTTTTTAAACGAGTCGGGTCGTGGTAGGTTACCTACTAAGAATACATGTCGTGTCGGATCATGTCAACCCGATATGACCCTGTTATTTTAAACAGTTTATGTCGAATTACCCGGCTATTTTTCGTGTTATAATCGTATCAAACCCGTCAACCTGTTTAGCTAAACGGGTCGTGTTTGTGTATAAGTTAATCCGGTCGCGGGTTTTTACGGGGTCGTAATCCGATCATGTCAAGTACCTGTTTTGCCAGCCTTACCTGCAAAACAAGGAAAAAACCACTTGTCTGATGGTTAGTTATTTAATATTCTAACTAGAAGGCTAAACAAAGAAAGTGTTGGGTTTTCAATGTCATATCTCTTTTTTAGATTTTACTAGCTAGTCAAAATAGCTAAAAATTACATTTTTTTTTTTTTTTTTTTATTTTAACTATCTACTTTTTCAAAACACCTCTAGCAACACCATTATTTTTAGCTATCACCTTTCACTATTTCATTTAAATATTATTTTTGAAAGATTTCTTTATTCTTTCTCTAACCACTACAAGCAATATAGTCATTAGCGACCAAACAAATAGCGGCGACCCAAAAGTCGCCGCTAATAAGGGGTCATTAGCAGTGACGTCGCCACTAATGATCACTGACCATTAGCGGCGACATGAGAGTCGCTACTAATAGTAGCTGCTAATGATGAGTAAATAGTGGCGATTCTCAGGGTCGTCATTAATAACATGATCAAAAATTAAAAAAAAAATTTAAAAACAATTTGTCGCCGCTATTCAGTCCTGAATAGCAGTGACCCCCAAAGTCGCCGCTGATGAGGGGTCATTAGCGGCGACTATGATGTTACCGCTATTGAGAAGAGAACAATAAAAAATTATAATAATTAAATGTTAATTAGCGGCGACATTATTCGGTCACCAATAGCGACGATCATATTTAAAATATAAATGTTAACATTTATATTTTTTAATGTTTGTCTTCTCCTGACCATCATATTTCTGAATATATGTCTTATTCTAACCATCATATTTTTAAATATTTTTCTTATTCTAACAGTCATATTTTTTAATATTTGTCTTTATCTTAATGGTTATATTTTTAAAAATTTTGGCTTTTCCTAATGGTGACATTTTCTAAAAACTTTTTTTTTATCCTCAGTCATATTTTTTCAAAAAAGGTTACATGCTCTCAGTCGAGTCAGTTCTCGTACGTTCAATGTTGTAAAGAAATGAACGTTTGTCTTGTTTTCAAAAAAGATACAAGAAAGGGAGCGAGAAATTTATTATTTATTATTTTTTTAATGAGTGAATATTACTTACCAAATAAAAAAGCATCATTTTGCTGAAGCTACCGAGAATGATTTTTTTTTTTTTTTTTTTTAATAAATGGTTCTTAGTGATTTAATTTGCTCACCAAAATAGGAATGCTCTTATCCCGGATTCCTTTTGAGTGTGTCCCTCGAACGAGTTGTTTGATTGTTGGCCGCATAGTGAGATTTGGATAAAGTTTTTTTTTCAAATTGAGTTGGAAGAATTTTCTTCATTTTAGTCTATAAAAAGTGACATGTGTCTTTTTTTTGAGGTTTCACATGTTCAGGGATACATGTCACTTTTATAGACTAGATTGAAGGAAATTTCTTCAACCCAGTTTAAAGGAAAACTTTGTCTGTGGGCTTTTAGACTTTTATGGGACTCTCTTTGTTTAATTTTTTTTTTTTCAAATTTATAGGGGTATTTTTGTTTTATTAAAAAAAAATTATGGTCATCTTTATTTTTTTGCAGTTTTAGAAACATTAACAGTATTTTAGTAATTTGAAAAAGGCATTATCAATATAATGGTAATTTGAGGATGTTCCATAAACTAAAAAACCTTACGGCATTAATGCAATATCCTTTTACATACATGCAATGGAAAACTACATAAATCAACACCAAAGTGAATCCTATAATATTTTGTCTTATGTAAACTGGGAAGGCAGTACTCATACAATATTGTCTGGTCCCATATGCTACAACATTATCATCACCAATATAAAAAATTGAACCCCATATTCATATATTTATACCAAGAATTTGAAAAATATATAATTACCTAAAAA
>NC_081542.1:39967801-39980441 GCF_901000735.1 Corylus avellana | reverse complement strand
ATATTTCTTTATTCTTTTTCTAACCACTACAAGCAATATAGTCATTAGCGACCAAACAAATAGCGGTGACGCTTACATGTCGCCGCTAATGATCACTGACCATTAGCGGCGACATGAGACTCTGAGAGTCGCTGCTAATAGTAGCTGCTAATGATGAGTAAATAGTGGCGATTCTCAGGGTCACTGTTAATAACATGATCAAAAATTTTAAAAAAAAAAAAAAAAATTTAAAACAATTTGTCGTTGCTATTCAGTCCTGAATAGTAGTGACCCCCAAAGTCGCCGTTGATGAGGGGTCATTAGCGGCGACTATGAAGTCGCCGCTATTGAGAAGAGAAAAATAAAAAATTATAATAATTAAATGTTAATTAGCGGCGACATTATTCGGTCACCAATAGCAACGATCATATTTAAAATATAAATGTTAACATTTATATTTTTTAATGTTTGTCTTCTCCTGACTATCATATTTCTGAATATATGTCTTATTCTAACCATCATATTTTTAAATATTTTTCTTATTCTAACAGTCATATTTTTTAATATTTGTCTTTATCTTAATGGTTATATTTTTAAAAATTTTGGCTTTTCCTAATGGTGACATTTTCTAAAAACTTTTTTTTTATCCTCAGTCATATTTTTTCAAAAAAGGTTACATGCTCTCAGTCGAGTCAGTTCTCGTACGTTCAATGTTGTAAAGAAATGAACGTTTGTCTTGTTTTCAAAAAAGATACAAGAAAGGGAGCGAGAAATTTATTATTTATTATTTTTTTAATGAGTGAATATTACTTACCAAATAAAAAAGCATCATTTTGCTGAAGCTACCGAGAATGATTTTTTTTTTTTTTTTTTTTAATAAATGGTTCTTAGTGATTTAATTTGCTCACCAAAATAGGAATGCTCTTATCCCGGATTCCTTTTGAGTGTGTCCCTCGAACGAGTTGTTTGATTGTTGGCCGCATAGTGAGATTTGGATAAAGTTTTTTTTTCAAATTGAGTTGGAAGAATTTTCTTCATTTTAGTCTATAAAAAGTGACATGTGTCTTTTTTTTGAGGTTTCACATGTTCAGGGATACATGTCACTTTTATAGACTAGATTGAAGGAAATTTCTTCAACCCAGTTTAAAGGAAAACTTTGTCTGTGGGCTTTTAGACTTTTATGGGACTCTCTTTGTTTAATTTTTTTTTTTTCAAATTTATAGGGGTATTTTTGTTTTATTAAAAAAAAATTATGGTCATCTTTATTTTTTTGCAGTTTTAGAAACATTAACAGTATTTTAGTAATTTGAAAAAGGCATTATCAATATAATGGTAATTTGAGGATGTTCCATAAACTAAAAAACCTTACGGCATTAATGCAATATCCTTTTACATACATGCAATGGAAAACTACATAAATCAACACCAAAGTGAATCCTATAATATTTTGTCTTATGTAAACTGGGAAGGCAGTACTCATACAATATTGTCTGGTCCCATATGCTACAACATTATCATCACCAATATAAAAAATTGAACCCCATATTCATATATTTATACCAAGAATTTGAAAAATATATAATTACCTAAAAATACTAATTAATTAGGTAATTATACCCAGCAATCACTGTCTTTCTAGATCTTCTGCGCCCACTTCATCATGATCTCCACAACTCTGAACCCTCCTAGACGATCTCTCCATGCTAAGCATCGTCCGAAATGAGCTTACTCGTGACCCGCCCGACCCACCCGCCTTCTCGAATTCAGCAGGCGGAGCCGTGGGTTGCACCGGATGAACCACCCTTGGCTCAGCCGCGGTGCGGCAGATGGGGCAAGTTGTGTTCGAGCTAAGCCACACATCAACGCACTCCACATGAAACATATGCTTACAATTTGGTAGAACCCTGACGGTGGCCGCCTCCCCCACGGTGCTCAAGCAAATCGAGCACTCTACAGCTTCACTATGATCCGACGGTTTGTGGGTGAGCTTTGGCAGCGAGGCTATGACCATCGGATCGAGACCTTTCCCGGCCGCCGGATGTCGGCGGATTTGATCATCCGGTGCAGCTTGGGTGGTGGTGGTGGTGGTGGTGGTGGTGGTTGTTGCCCTATACGGCGAATCACGCTGTCTTCTTTCTTGGCGTCTTAAGAGATATCTGGCGTAAATATGGAGGAGGACGATGATCACCACGACGGCGAATAGGGAGAAGATAGCGGTGCCCATGATCTTGCTGCTGATACCAAATCTATTGCCTTCATCATCAATATCATCATCACGACCCATAGCTAGCTGCTCCCAAGCCTTTGATTATCTCTCAAATTCTTTCGATTTGCTAAGAGTTTATTTGTTTTAATATTTTCTATTTAACACATAAATATTACTTTGTTCTTGTGAAAGGTGGAAATGTCTTTGATGGGGAGCTTCCTGAAAAGTCCTTGGAGTAGGAATTTCGTACCGCCATCTTTTTCCAAGGCTTGACATTTGGGGAGGTGCTTTGGAAAATGTCAAACTAAAAATCACTAATTTTTTATGCTTTCATCATTTTGTGGAAATTAAAACGAGAAATCTTTCATGGCCATTATGTTTCCTTTGACACACGTATTCATACTAGACCAATATCAATTTATTTAAGATTAAAAGGTATCCTATATATGTCTGAGGTCGTACGCACACTACTGTGGAAAGCTAATTTTATTCTTGACAGAGGACTTAGAAAATGTTTTTAGTTGACGGAGGAAAATAACTACCATGAGGTATAAAATGGTTTACGGGTAAAATATTTTTCACTGCTATTCCACCCAAGCATGTTATTATAAGGGATCCTTATGTCGCCTACCTGCCCCCAACAAGTAGGCCCTACACTGACCATTTTACAGTTGCTTATCCAAATTACAAGCAATGTGGATAGGAATTGCATTAGATCTCAGCCTTCTATTTTCATACATTCTCTTCCTTCTTAATTCCTATTTGCCTTCTCTCATTTCCTTGTACGTACCTCCTTATATTATATAAAAATATAAGAAGTATTTGAAAATTTTCCACATGGTACAATAGTTAAAAAAGTGTTTTTTGAAAAATTTTGAGTTTGCAAACAAACAATAAAACATAGCCATCATCAAGGGTGATGGTTCAATGGCTCAATGAAATTTTCAAGTAGTCAGAGCATGTAGTAGGGCGAGGGTTTGAATCTTCGCAGTTAACGGAGAATCCTTACATATGCCTAATTAGTATTAGCCACTTTGGATTTTCATTGATGCCTTGGTGGGGCTGAGTCAGGCTATGGCTTAGTTGAACTTGCGAGAACGCCTGCGGTTCCTACCGTTTAGGCCCCTCCTATATATGCGGCTCCCAGCGGGTAGGTGCTACTATAGTTACACTCATGTAGGATAGCCACAATTAGTCTCCCCGACCTATCTTTTTTGCTCAGAAAAAAATAATAATAATTTCAACTAAAAATATTTTACACCAAAATAAACAGGGCCTAAATTTCCCAACAATTTAGGAATGACTACGTACGTTTAATTGATTAAGCAGTAATGTATACTTTTCTGGTGATTAAACCTATAACTTCAAATTAATATTTTATTTTTGTACAAATTTATCCTTCTTTTTTCTCCTCTCAATTTCTTAATTTTTTGGGTTTGGGAGAGTGAAAGCAAACAGGGGGCATGAGGAGGGTAGATGGTAAATTTTGGGCCTTGATAGTCTTAGCCATGCATGGACTTTTCTCATTGATTATGGGCCAGATGTTGATCAAACACTGGGCGCCTCTGCCTCATGTGTTACGTACGTAATTAAGCTTTGGAAATGATCAAGGTCGAAAGTGAAAGGGCCAACACTTTTCTAGGCTGCCATAATTGGCTTAATGTTTTCTACAAATTAAACGTGAGAATTTGTATAACTTTCACATCTTATATATGTCGTATATATCACGTTATAAGAATGAAGACAAGGCTGAAGATCTAGAAGCACAACTTGATCTGTCTGACGATTTTATGTCCTGCCCTAATGATAGCATCTGAGCAGTATGAAATGAGGTTGTTGGGGGGGTATTTTCCTTTCCTTCTTATTCAGTACTAGTCCTCAGAGAAGTTATCATATCACCTTTATTCAATGTAAGATGACACGCAGCCATGGAGTGAACATTAATTTTCTACTTTTTTTATCATCTAGTTATCATCATATACCACATATATAAAAGCATATGCTTTCAAGAAAATAGCTTAGAAATGCGAGAAGTGACGGGCTAAAATGTGTTTTTAATTAGTTTTCTTTTTTCTACCGACTTCAAATAAAGAAACATATTAATAAATACAAAACAAAAGATATTGAGAAATTTGGAACTTAACAAAGAAAAACTTTAGTTCATCTAATAAGATTTTTCTTTCTTAAGATAAGAAGATTTTTGTCCAAAAAAATTTCATACCATTAATTTGTTTGAAAAAGAGAGTGGTTCGACCACCCCTTATGACCAAAAGTGTTGGAGAAGATTTAGCCACCCTCAAAGACGTCGTTTTCTCTAAAGAACAGAGAGGGAAGGATTTGGTGTTCAATGCCAATGGCTGAAGCTTCCAAAATTGTGTCCTCCTTGTCAAGCAATAGTCCACAGCCTTAAGTTGAATGGCTCATGCTTCCCAGCTACGAAAAAGTCGATGCTACTCATAGCCGTTGCAGTGTTGCTTCTTCAACCTCACAGAGAAAAAGCTTCACATGATCAAGAACGTGTTCGAGGGGTTACTTGATGCTTGGTGAGTGGGCTTGTCTCACCGGTGGGTGGTGCTTTTGGATGAAGAAACAAACCCACATTAATTTGTTTAATCCCTTCTCCAATGCTACGATTGATCTCCCAGCTTTTATCAGTGAATTCAAACTAGGTGCCCCTAAAGGCTAAAGCCTACATACGGGTGTATTTGGCATTGTAATTTTGTAGACAAAATATACCATTTTAAACCAAATCGCAAATCATTGAAATATAGAAGCATTTGGCAGGGCCGGGAGCCAAGGTGTGGCTTGGGCCCCCATCTTCCACTTTTGTTTTTTTTTTTTGTTTTTTTATAGGGGCTTTTTTGTCTTATTAAAATTTTGGATTAATTATCTTTTTAGTACTTAGGTTTTCATGTTTTTATTTTTTCTCACCTAGGTTTCAATTCGTATCAAATATAGTACTTGACTTATATGTAAATATCAATTTAGTATCTCTATTAGTTAAACTAACGGATTGCAATGGGGTTGGTTTTGACCACCCCCAACTGCCGGTTTGTGGGTGGTTTGACCACCCCATGGCCTTTTGAGGGTGCCCAAAGGCCTTTGAGGGTAGTTTCGGCCACCCTTTTTTGGCCATTAGGAGTAGTCGAACCACCCCCAAAGGCATTAGGAGTGGTTCGCACGACCACTAGATGGGACGCAGGGGGCGGCCGAAACCACTCGCATGGCAGTCCATTAGTTTGGTTGACGGAATGGAGATAGAGATACTAAATTGGTATTTACCCATAATTCAGGTATCATCTATGATACGAATTGAAACCTAAGTAGGGAAAAATAAAACCGTGAAATCCTAAGTACTAAAAATGTAATTAACCCTAAAAGGTTTTTAAGGTCGATCTTTTTATCTTTTTGCAGGACAAAAGGGGTATATTATAATTTTTTTTGATAGTTTAGAGGGACATTGATATAATTTTTAGTTTGAGAGGACAATTCAAATTGAGTATCAATTTGACGAGGTACGCATATTTTTCTCAAACAAAAAACGCTTTTCAATTCGTATTGCATCCTTGTTTAGTCACTATTTCGAAAGTATTTTTACACATGTATCTCGTAGTCATCAACAAATAATTCAAAATTCAAAGCATATTTCAAAATAAAAACACTTTTCAAATCTAGATTTCATTAAAAACATTTTAACTTTTATATCAAATCAAAATATTTTCTTCACACTTAAAAAACACTTCCTAAAAATCGTTATCAAACATCTATTTTTGTCTCTACGTTACCAAACGGCCAATACAATCAACAGTCGTCTCTCATAAGGATTGGTCAACTTCTTTTGGTTGGTCCATCTTACCCGTTTTCTTTATTGAAATTGCATGTCAATTGAAAATGCTCAACATCTAAGTTCCGTCAGTCGGAATAGGCCTCAATAATAGATGGTATGTTTTTTTTTCTTCTCTCTAGTGGTTCTCTCTAAGTAACCCTAGAGGTGAAGCAGCATATCTCCATCCTTTACAGGTCGGAGAAAGGGGTGATTTTCTCAATGGGAAACATGACTGAGGAGTTGACGACACTGTGGGGCAAACTGACGTTGATGGAGGAGGAGGATGTGCGATTGGGGATTTCTGAGAATGGGATTGCACCATTGGTGGACAGAGGCAACGCGTGTGTGGTTGGGAAACTGTTGGCTGATAGAACAGTGGGAAAAGAGATAGTGAAGACGCCATTGCTACGTGCGTGGCAACCAACTGGTAGGGTTTCTTTCAAAACTTTGGGGCCAAATCTTTTCCTCATTGATTTTGAACATGAATGGGATAAATCCCGAATAATGGAGGGTAGACCATGGACGTTTGATGGGCATTTAGTCTCTTTACTGGACTTTGATGGGATAACCCCACCTTCTCAATTGCATTTTGAGAAGGCGGCATTTTGGATTCGCATGTATAATTTGCCTCTGGCGTGCATGGGGAAGGCGATTGGGCAACAGATTGGAGCATCGGTTGGTGAGGTGGAAGAGGTGGATGTCGACGAAGATGGAGTAGGGTGGGGCGAATATCTTAGAGTGCGAGTCACTCTAGACCTAGCAAAGCCTTTATCCCGGGGGAGAACTATCACACTTCGGAACAATACACTTTGGGTTCCTTTTCAGTACGAAAAGATCCCAAAGTACTGTTTCAGGTGTGGTGTCATCAGGCATGGTACCAGGGGGTGTGTACGGGTAGGAGGACAGCGGGCATATGGAAGAGAGACGGAGCCTGAGTTTGGGCCGTGGCTTAGAGTCCCCTCACCGAACAGACGACGGGGAACAGGTGGAGGATGGAATCATGGCGGAAAGTGGGGACGCAATCAACCAGAGAATTTTTTCGAAGGAGATCGTCAACACCAGCAATGGAGACACATGGGGGATGTCGGTGGAGGTGTTGGGGCTGAACACGGCGGTGGGTCAGCTGGAACAGCCACAACGCCGGTGAAGGGAGGGAGTAATAATGTATCCCGGAATTCCAGCCTATCTCCTTCCAAAAGAGGTAGCGGGAATAAGGGAGCATTAAAGGAGAAAGAAAGGGTAGTTATGGGAGGAGCAGATCTTGCGCAAACTGTTATGGGACGACTTTATGGAGATATTAGCAGTAATAATGGAGAAGGGGAAGGAAGGGGAGAGTCAAAAGGAGGAAAAGTTAGTGAGGAAATTAATTGTAATAAAGGAAAAAATATTTACGTTGGGCAATGGGATACCATAAAAGAAAAAATGGTATGGGATTCCTTGGACAAAGTCAATGGTGTGCAATTTATAAGGGAGATTTCAAGTGGTGATAAGCTGGCAGGGAAAGCAAATCGGGTTGTGACATCTGTGCAACATGAAGAGGGCAATGGGCTCTTTACTTTTGGAAGCAAATCAACGTACCCAAGTGGGCATGCAGATGAGTCTCCAATGGTAAACACACGTTATGGGAAAAAACGTGGGAAAAAAACAGATTTGGGCCGAGCTGGTGATGGGGAAAATTCTAGAAAGCGAAAAATTCATGGGGAGAACACAGAGGTGGACAGCTTGCAAGGAAAGCGCAACAGGTATGCGGATTCACCTGGCGAGGGAGACAATGAAGTGGCGGTGGCTGCGGAGCAGCCCCGCCATCAAATATGAGTATCCTAAGTTGGAACTGCCGAGGGCTTGGGAACCCTCGGACAGTTCGTGACCTTCATCAGATGGTGAAGGAGAAGAAACCCACAGTGGTTTTCCTCATGGAAACCAAAGTGCATGACAAAAATTTAAATTTTCTTAGAATCAAACTTGGGATGCAAAACATGTTTGTAGTGGATAGTGTGGGGAAAAGCGGAGGTTTGATTCTTTTGTGGCGAGATAATTTTAATGTGGAAATTCAGAACTATAGTCGCCGACATATAAATGCAACTATTCGAATAAACGGGAATGGAGTGGAGTGGAAATTTACTGGCTTTTATGGCCATCCCGAGGTTGCAAAAAGAAGGGAAGCTTGGGGCCTTCTCCGCCATCTTATGAATTTTTCGCCTACTCCTTGGCTATGTATGGGAGATTTCAATGAGATTGTGAGCTTCTCAGAACAACGGGGGGCTATTTCCAAGACTAGGAGACAATTGGAGGAGTTTCAGAAAGCATTGGAGGACTGTTCGCTTAGTGATTTGGGTTTCAAAGGACCAAAGTTTACGTGGAATAACGGTCGGCCGGACAGCACTTTTACCCAAGAACGTCTGGATAGAGCTGCTGCAAATCCAGATTGGTGTTCGGCTTTTCCAGGTGCAGAGGTGAAGGTTCTGGCCAGGCGAAATTCTGACCACAACCCTTTGCTTCTTAGCTTGGGATTTGGCGGGACTAGAATGAGGAGTTGCAGACCTTTCCGAGTTGAAGCTAGTTGGGATTACCATCCAGAATTTGTTGTTGAAGTGGGTAAATTTTGGAAGGCAAAACCAAGGAGCAGGAACCCACTGCAGAATGTCCACGGCAAGCTTCAGTACTGCAAGCGGTCAATTCAGAAATGGGTCAAAAAAACAGTTTTGGCTACCGAAGATCTTATTCGGTCAAAAACACAAGAGCTTGAGATGTTGCAGGGAGGGGACGGCAATGTAGAGATGGGGGCTGAAAAAGCTCTCAGAGAAGAAGTGAATGGGCTTCTAGAGCAAGAGGATACAAAATGGAAACAACGTGCCAAGGAGGATTGGCTTCGTCATGGAGACCGCAACACCAAGTTTTTCCACGCCTGTGCCACGCAAAGGAGAAATCGCAACTTAATTTCTCAGATTAGTGATGCTCATGGTCAGGAATGGTCAACACCCGAAGGGATAGAGCAAGCTTTTGTAATTTATTATAAAACTCTATTCACTTCGGCAGGGCCTCAAGCCATTGAGGAGTGTTTGGGAGCTCTGGACAGGAAGGTGACTCCAGATATGGGAGGACAACTTCTGGAAATTTTCACAAAGGAGGAGGTTGAGGATGCCCTTAAGCAGATGGCTCCGTTAAAAGCACCGGGACCCGACGGGTATACTGCGGGATTTTACCAACAACATTGGAGTACGATGGGTTTGGAGGTATGTGAGGCGGTTCTCCATTTTCTTAATTGTTCTGTTATGGAGCCTGTTATTAATTCCACTTATATTGCATTGATCCCAAAAAATAATAATCCTAAAAGTGTTATGGATTATAGGCCAATTAGTTTATGTAATGTGATTTATAAGATTATCTCAAAAGTGTTGGCTAATCGGCTTAAGAAGGTCCTCCCTCATGTAATATCACATTTCCAAAGTGCTTTTCTTCCAGGAAGATTGATTACAGATAACATTTTAGCAGCTTATGAAACTCTACACTCCATGCACACCCGAATGTGGAGCAAAGTAGGCTACATGGGAATTAAACTGGATATGAGTAAAGCATATGACAGAGTGGAGTGGATTTTTCTGGAGTCAGTTATGTGCAAAATGGGGTTTCCTGCTAGATGGACGCAATTGATAATGGAGTGTGTTCGAACGGTCACATATGCAATTCTTGTGAATGGACAACCTGTGGGACATATAATTCCAGAAAGGGGTTTGCGTCAAGGCGACCCCCTTTCACCATATTTGTTCCTAATTTGTGCAGAGGCCCTCAGTTCTATGCTTAGCAAAGCGGAAGCTAACGGGGTAATTACAGGGGTGCCTACCTCTAAAAATGGCCCAAGAATCAGCCACCTCTTCTTCGCGGATGACAGTCTTCTTTTTTGTAAGGCTAATTCGGTGGAGTGGCGAAGACTCACCAAGATTCTTGATAAGTATGAAGCAGCCTCAGGTCAGAAGTTGAACAAGGATAAAACTTCTCTTTTTTTTAGTCGGAATACTAGTGCTGAAAAAAGAGATGAGATTACCCGCCTATCTGGATTGCAAGCCACCCAAAAATATGAAAAATATTTGGGACTTCCAACCCTTGTGGGAAAATCAAGGTCAAAGGCTTTCAAGAATATTAAGGATCGAGTTTGGGAGCGTTTGCAAAGCTGGAAAGTCAATTTTCTCTCTCAAGCCGGGAAGGAAGTATTGTTGAAGGCAGTCATACAAGCCATCCCTACCTACTGTATGTCAGTTTTTCTTTTACCGATTTCTCTATGTAAGGAGATCAATAGGCTTATGCAAAGATTTTGGTGGGGGAATAAGGAGAACAATAAAAAAATTCATTGGATGAGTTGGGAAAAGATGGGCATTTCGAAGGCACAAGGGGGTCTAGGATTCCGAGATTTGGTGTTGTTTAATAAAGCTCTTTTGGCGAAACAAATTTGGAGGCTTGTTCAACATCCGGAGTCTCTAGTGGCAAAAATTTTTAAAGCAAAATACCACCCTACAATAACAGTTCTGGAGGCTCAAGTAGGAAAGAGGCCGTCTTTGGCATGGAGAAGTTTAATTTCAGCTAAGGGGCTCATTAAGAAGGGCACGGTTTGGAGGGTGGGGAACGGAGAAGACATCCGGATATGGGGGGATTGTTGGCTGCCAACACCGAGTACCTATTCTGTACAATCCCCAAGGATTCATCTTGCATTAAACTCTAAGGTGAGTGACCTTATTGATGGGGCTACGGGTGGATGGAACAATTCTATTATCTCAGAAAATTTTTCTGTAGAAGAGGCTGCAGTAATTAAATCTATCCCTTTGAGCCCTTTACTTCCCAAAGACAAATTAATCTGGAGGTGTACTGCGAATGGGCAGTTTTCCGTTCGTAGTGCTTATCACTTGGCTGTAGAGATGCAAGCAGAGGGACGGGGGGGAGCGTCGATGCAGGGACAAGGGTGTGAGATATGGAAGGTTTGTTGGAATTTAAACGTTCCCAACAATGTGAAAATGTTTGTATGGAGAGCTTGCCATAATCTCCTTCCTACAAAAGCCAACCTTTTTAAGAGAAGGGTGATTAGCTCACCTTTGTGTCCAATTTGCAACTTAGAAGAAGAAAGTGTTGAGCACATTGTTTGGTCTTGCCCATCAGCGTCCGATGTCTGGAGCAGCGGTCCTATTAAATTACAGAAGAGCACATGCAACAACAGGGACTTCGCACAAATTTTTGAGGAGCTGATTGGTCGGCTTGATCAACCAGAACTGGAGCTGTTTGTGGTTATAGCAAGGAGAATATGGATGAGGCGCAATGATGTTATTCACGGAGGGGTCTTCACTGCTCCCCAACAAGTGGTTATGCATGCTGCATCGGCCTTGGAGGATTTTCAGAAGGTAAATGCACAACCTGAAGGGACGAGCATTGCAGAACAGCAAAGACCACCGATTAGATGGGAGCCACCGCCGGAGAATATGGTGAAAGTTAATTGGGACGCTGCTATTGATCAAAAAAACGATTGTGTGGGGCTGGGATTAGTAGCAAGGGACGAGCATGGAAAATTTCTGGTTGCATGTGGTATAAATCAACGGATTACAGTGGACCCGGCAAGGGCTGAAGCACTAGCTGCCCTTCATGCAGTGATTTTTGCAAAAGAGCTTGGATTCTCAAATGTTATTTTTGAAGGAGACGCTCTAACAATTGTGAAGGCAATAAATTCTACCGGATCATGTGAGAGCAGCTATGGTCATTTTGTGGAAGATGTAAAACGGTATATGTGCGAGCTCGCAACGTCAAAGTTCATTCATGTTGTTAGGGGAGCAAATTCTGCTGCCCATAGCTTAGCAAAAGAGGCTTGTATCCATGTCACTGATAAATATTGGTGGCATTCTATTCCATCATGTATTGGTGGTATTATTAGGAAGGAGGAAATTTTTCCCCTTTCTTGATTTGCTCGGGTTTTGAGCTTGAATAAGATTCCCAAATTTTCTCAAAAAAAAAAAAAAGAAAATGCTCAACAAATTCTTATGATAGGACCGGACCAGGCGGTTAAGCGGACTCCTCTTATGGGTGATTAGATAACATCACACTATATCATGCATGTACATTCACAATATGGTCAATTATGGATAAAATTTTGAAAAAAATTATATTTAGATGTTAAGTTTTCATTTGATTTGGATTTAGTCATTTGGTTTTTAATTTCAAGAATAAAATCCTTAAGGCTCTGTTTGGGAAGAGCCTTGAAGGTTTTTTTTTTAATTAATTAATTACTTAATTTATTGTTATTATTATTATTTTATTTTAGTAGCAACAATTGATTGATGTAAAAAAAAGAAAAGAAAAGTAAAAGTATGAAAAAGTGAAAAATGTACCTTTTTTTTAATTTTTTTAATTTAAATAGTAGTAAAAAGTAATTAATGTGATGTAAAAAGTATGAATATTAGGAATTGATTTTTTTTTTTTTTTTTGATGAATAGAGATCGGCTCTTACCAAAATATAGCCTTAGGTTTTGCCCAAGTTTTAAACTGGTCATTCTATCACTTTGTCGTCAAAGTTAACAGTTTTTCATTTGCCACGTGTGTCATTTGACACGCCAAAATCCATATTAGCACCCAATATCAATGCTGGTGTCAAAATT
>NC_081542.1:39933236-39967701 GCF_901000735.1 Corylus avellana | reverse complement strand
ATTTCAACTAAAAATATTTTACACCAAAATAAACAGGGCCTAAATTTCCCAACAATTTAGGAATGACTACGTACGTTTAATTGATTAAGCAGTAATGTATACTTTTCTGGTGATTAAACCTATAACTTCAAATTAATATTTTATTTTTGTACAAATTTATCCTTCTTTTTTCTCCTCTCAATTTCTTAATTTTTTGGGTTTGGGAGAGTGAAAGCAAACAGGGGGCATGAGGAGGGTAGATGGTAAATTTTGGGCCTTGATAGTCTTAGCCATGCATGGACTTTTCTCATTGATTATGGGCCAGATGTTGATCAAACACTGGGCGCCTCTGCCTCATGTGTTACGTACGTAATTAAGCTTTGGAAATGATCAAGGTCGAAAGTGAAAGGGCCAACACTTTTCTAGGCTGCCATAATTGGCTTAATGTTTTCTACAAATTAAACGTGAGAATTTGTATAACTTTCACATCTTATATATGTCGTATATATCACGTTATAAGAATGAAGACAAGGCTGAAGATCTAGAAGCACAACTTGATCTGTCTGACGATTTTATGTCCTGCCCTAATGATAGCATCTGAGCAGTATGAACAGAGGTTGTTGGGGGGGTATTTTCCTTTCCTTCTCCTTATTCAGTACTATTCCTGAGAGAAGTTATCATATCATATGACCTTTATTCAATGTAAGCTGACACGCAGCCATGGAGTGAACATTAATTTTCTACCTTTTTTTTTTATCATCTAGTTATCATCATATACCATATATATAAAGAAACAAATTAATAAATACAAAACAAATGATATTGAGAAATTTGGAACATATAAAAACTTTAGTTCGTCTAATAAGATTTTTCTTTCTTAACATAAGAAGATTTTTGTCCAAAAAAATTTCATACCATTGTTTGAAAAAGAGAGTGGCTCGACCCCCCTTATGACCAAAAGTGTTAGAGATGATTTAGCCATCCTTAGAGACGTTGTTTTCTCTAAAGAACAGAGAGGGAAGGATTTGGTGTTCAATGCCAATGGCTTATTCTTCCCAAATTGTGTCCTCCTTGTCAAGCAATAGTCGATCCACAGCCTTAAGTTGAATGGCTCATGCTTCCCAGCTACGAAAAAGTCGATGCTACTCATAGCCGTTGCAGTGTTGCTTCTTCAACCTCACAGAGAAAAAGCTTCACATGATCAAGAACGTGTTCGAGGGGTTACTTGATGCTTGGTGAGTGGGCTTGTCTCACCGGTGGGTGGTGCTTTTGGATGAAGAAACAAACCCACATTAATTTGTTTAATCCCTTCTCCAATGCTACGATTGATCTCCCAGCTTTTATCAGTGAATTCAAACTAGGTGCCCCTAAAGGCTAAAGCCTACATACGGGTGTATTTGGCATTGTAATTTTATAGATAAAATGTACCATTTTAAACCAAATCGCAAATCATTGAAATATAAAAGCATTTGGCAGGGCCGGGAGCCAAGGTGTGACTTGGGCCCCCATCTTCCACTTTTGTTTTTTTTTTGTTTTTTTATAGGGGCTTTTTTGTCTTATTAAAATTTTGGATTAATTATCTTTTTAATACTTAGGTTTTCATGTTTTTATTTTTTCTCACCTAGGTTTCAATTCGTATCACATATAGTACCTGACTTATATGTAAATATCAATTTAGTATCTCTATTAGTTAAACTAATGGACTGCAATGGGGTTGGTTTTGACTACCCCCAACAGCCTGTCTGTGAGTGGTTCGACCACCCCATGGCCTTTTGAGGGTGGCCAAAGGCCTTTGGGGGTGGTTTCGGCCACCCCTTTTTGGCCATTAGGAGTAGTTGAACCACCCCCAAAGGCATTATGAGTGGTTCGCACGACCACCAGATGGGCCGCATGGGGCGGCCGAAACCACTTGCATGGCAGTCCATTAGTTTGGTTGACGGAATGGAGACAGAGATACTAAATTGGTATTTACCCATAAATCAGGTATCATCTATGATACGAATTGAAACCTAAGTAGGAAAAATAAAACCGTGAAATCCTAAGTACTAAAAATGTAATTAACCCTAAAAGGTTTTTAAGGTCGATCTTTTTATATTTTTGCAAGACAAAAAGGGTATATTATAATTTTTTTTGATAGTTTAGAGGGACATTGATATAATTTTTAGTTTGAGAGGACAATTCAAATTGAGTATCAATTTGACGAGGCACACATATTTTTCTCAAACAAAAAACGCTTTTCAATTCATATTGCATTCTTGTTTAGTCACTATTTCGAAAACATTTTTACACATGTTTCTCGTAGTCATCAACAAATAATTCAAAATTCAAAGCATATTTCAAAATAAAAACACTTTTCAAATCTAGATTTCATTAAAAACATTTTAACTTTTATATCAAATCAAAATATTTTCTTCACACTTAAAAAACACTTTCTAAAAATCGTTATCAAACATCTATTTTTGTCTCTACGTTACCAAACGGCCAATACAATCAACAGTCGTCTCTCATAAGGATTGGTCAACTTCTTTTGGTTGGTCCATCTTACCCGTTTTCTTTATTGAAATTGCATGTCAATTGAAAATGCTCAACAAATTCTTATGATAGGACCGGACCAGGTGGTTAAGCGGACTCCTCTTATGGGTGATTAGATAACATCACACTATATCATGCATGTACATTCACAATATGGTCAATTATGGATAAAATTTTGAAAAAAATTATATTTAGATGTTAAGTTTTCATTTGATTTGGATTTAGTCATTTGGTTTTTAATTTCAAGAATAAAATCCTTAAGGCTCTGTTTGGGAAGAGCCTTGAAGTTTTTTTTTTTAATTAATTAATTACTTAATTTATTATTATTATTATTTTATTTTAGTAGCAACAATTGATTGATGTAAAAAAAAGAAAAGAAAAGTAAAAGTATGAAAAAGTGAAAAATGTACCCTTTTTTTTATTTTTTTTATTTAAATAGTAGTAAAAAGTAATTAATGTGATGTAAAAAGTATGAATATTAGGAATTGATTTTTTTTTTTTTTTTGATGAATAGAGATCGGCTCTTACCAAAATATAGCCTTAGGTTTTGCCCAAGTTTTAAACTGGTCATTCTATCACTTTGTCGTCAAAGTTAACAGTTTTTCATTTGCCACGTGTGTCATTTGACACGCCAAAATCCATATTAGCACCCAATATCAATGCTGGTGTCAAAATTAACTGTTTTCCTTCTAATGCTATAAATCCAAAAGATTAGGATGACGAAAAATATGGTTTTTATTTATTTTTCTTTGTTCTTTGTTTTTTTTTTTTCTTTTTTTTGTATGGAAGATCGACTTGACACATTGATATTAGTGTTTTTTTTTTTTTTTTTTACATGTTTACACACAAGGAAGGCCGCTGGCGTGTTAATTGAGACACATGCGACATATGACATCATTAATTTTCCGTCAAATAAACCCAATGACTAAATTCAACTCAAATAAAAAACTTAGGGACTACATATGATTTTTCCCTAAAAATTTTCATGCCGGGGTAAATTATAAGGACTTTTTTAGAAAAAAAAAAAAAATAGTTAATTTGTGGGATCCATCTTATAAGACATTAAATTTTTGAATTTTTCAAACTTTTGAAGGGCTTAAGCCCCAATTTTAAATGAAAATCAATTATTAAAAATAAAAAATAAAAGAAAATCAATTATTAAAAATTAAAAAAGAAAATGATCACAAAAAAAATGTGCTTTTACTCAAAAATTTATTAGAAATTTTCTCTTTTTTACTTCGAACCAAAACTGCAAACTCAACAACAGGATTCCGTAACTCAGTTGGTTAGAGCGTTGCTCTTAGGAGAGATTGAGAGAGGGTGGCGATTTCGGTCCTCGCTCGCCCAGAGCACCTTGGACATATTGCCCTACTTCCAGTAACCAACAAAATTACAAGAATTATTTTTGGTACAATCAATGATGAGAATTTCCCTTTGGAGAAATATATGTTTTTGTTAAAAATGGTAAAAATCCAAATAAGAAAGGCAGCCCATCACCATCAAGCATTATCTCCGTTTGTTCTGCTGTCGCTGTAGCCACCCTTTGATGAAGTCTTGACCTTTTAAACAAAAGAAAAAAAAACCCACAACAACTACGCCTCTGACCACACAACACAACATTCACGCCCACATGAGTTGTAGCGTTGGTTGAGCCCTTTGATTGAGGAGAGAGAGAGAGAGACAGAGAGCCAGACAGAACAACAAACAGGAGAGAGTGAGAGACAGAGAGAGAGAGAAAAAGACAGAGATTTTTATCATTTATTAATACTATGATATTATTTTGCTTAACATCTTTCGAGGGTAAATAGAATTTAAATAAAAATAAAGAAAGAAACAAAAGCTGGTGTTGGGCCATGGAGATCCACATTGCTTACCCACCTTTTATTCTTTTCTCGGGCTTTGCTTCTCCTTTACTACTACTAATACTATTGTCAACACCTTTTTGTTTCAAGATCTTGAGCGCCCATTTTCCCAAAGAGTGTATTGGACCTTTTGGAGCTTCTTCTCTGGTACGTCATGCTTACTCAGATACTCTCTTGTTTTGCTCGTGTTTCTTGCTTTCAGTTCTGGGATGAAAAATGGGGATACCCAGTTGATGTTTGGGAGGGATGGGATGGGGTGGGATCTGGAAGTTGATTGTAAGATAATTACAAGTACTATTGCAGATTGTTTTGGAAACCAGTTGTTATTTTCTATGATTAGATTGTTGGACTGTGGTTTCTCTATGATACTATTGACTGTTCCTTCTGTTTTTATTTGTTTTTTTCTTGAAGTTTTGATGAGTATATGACAATGTATTGATGATTCATGGACTTAATGGCTTAATTAGTGATCAATTGGTGAAGGGTATCTTGCATGTTATTATGAAATTATGATACTTTTTCTTTGATTCGAATTTACTTAATAATGCAATTTTAGTTCTTTTTATATTGCTCTGTATTTGTGACTTGGGTTGCTATTGTTTTATTATAACAAGATGTGGCAAGCCTCATAAATTTTATGGAGACTGTCTGGTTGGTTGCTGAGAACTCTAGGAAAAAAGAAACTGAAAATTGTAAACTCTAATACTTGATATGTTTGATGTGTTCTTAATGCTGATTTTGATTAGATCTACATTGGAATTACTTTCAGGGTTATGTTAAGTTGGACACAGATTCTTAATAGCAGGGATGGGTTCTGGACAATGGTTTAAGACGATAATCAGGTTAAAGAAAGCAAAAGTTGGCAGTTCAAAACAAGTGAAGGTGAAGGTATAGAGCCTATCAATTGCAAAATATTTCTAAATTTGGTTTGGCCCAGCTCTGTATTTCCTTACTTCAAATGAGTATCCAAACTGTCAATTTTACCTGCTTGTCATTGCTTATTGTAAACCAAAAATATATATTAATCCCTTGAATGTCCTCATGATTTGTTATCTTCATACTAATTTGCAGTCCCATTGGATCAAATTGTTTTGGAAACCATTTGTTATTTTCTATGATTAGATGGTTGGAATGAGATTTCCCTATGATACTATTGATTGTTCCTTGTGTTTTTATTTGTTTTTCTTGAAGTTTCTCTATGATACTAAGCTTTGGAAATGAGTCAAATCTCATTTCTAGGTCGAAAGTGAAAGGGCCAACACTTTTCTAGGCGTTGAGAAACCGTGCTATTGGCTTAATTTTTTCTACAACTATCATGTTTTTCTTCCACCTTGGATTAACATAGGTTTCAACTTCACTAGTTTGTTATCTTCACACTAATTTGCAGTCCCTTTGGATAATTGCATTGGCTCCTATCAATTACAGACTCAGAATTGAAACCAAGGAGCTGTTATTACTGAATTATGTTCTATTACTTGAAGATTGAAGAGGGAATTTAGTTAGGAACTTGGGAAACATGAATAGATTTTGTCAAGCTTTGGGATTTATTTCTTATCTTATTAATGGTCCTGTTATCATTTGTCATCCAGTACATGCTGGAAGGTATAACTCCATCTGCCATTGGCATGATATATGTGAAGGATGTTTAATGTTGCTTTTCATGAACAGAATTCTCTTACATAATAATAAAAGTCAATGACATTATGAATCAACTGGTAATATTACTATGAACTATAATGGGTTTGCTTTATTTATTTTTTTATTTATCATGTATTTGATATCTCCAGTCTGAAGTTAATGTATAGTTGCTTATTCTCATCGTTTCTAACACTTTGTTACAGGGATCCTCAGCTTCTGCAAAATCAAATGCCTTAAAATCGAAGAATCGTACTTGGAAAGAGTCTTCTGGTTTTGCCAATGGCATGCCAGTTGAGGATATTGCTGCAACACGGATTCAAACTGCATTCAGGGCGTACAAGGTATGTCGTGTTATAGACTGCACGGACTGAAGTCCTAAATATATAGGTCTAAGATTAGTTGGTTATTGTGGCGCGCCATCCTTTGTATGTATGTATGTATTTTTTTTTTTCCCTTTTTTTCATCTATTTTTCATTTTTCCTTCTTTTGGTGCCAATCTACAAGCACTTCTGTTGGTTGATTTGCATTTCTCAAGAGGAACTGATACTCGGATTTTCAGTCACACGGGCACACTGCAATATTTATACAACATTTTGCAAAGAGCATATCCATCTGATTATAATATCCATTTAACATCATGCATTGACAAGAATGGGTTTTTGATTTAGTCAGTGATGGAAGAATGGGTTTTGATTTAGTCAGTGATGGATAACAGTAGGAGATCCAAGTAAAACAAAGGGCATCATTTGGAGGTGATGTAGGACTGACAGCAAATCTGATGTAAGATAGCACATGTCCATGTGCTTACCTTTATTCGGTAAAGCTTAGTGAAAATTTTTAGGTTTGAAGTTTTAGATGATGGGGGAAAAAAAAAAAAAAAAGTAGTAGAAGCCTTTTGACTTAAATTGGGCTTGAAAAGTGATTTTTTAAAGAGTTTTAAGAATTGCAGGGCTTTTCCTTGGCAGCAGGAATTTTAGGGGAATTAGGGTTTGTGGTGGAAACGGCTGGAAAAATATACTAGGTTCAGGTTTAATTATCGAGTAACAATGAGTATGTTTTAAAGATCAAAATAAGCGAGAAAAGGAAGGAATCAGATCAGACTTGAGGATATTGAACAGTAACGGGAACTATAGTGGATCTGGTTTTATGGGTTTTGGAGACTAATCAAAGGTAGGTTCTATTAAGGTTTTAATTGGGTTCTAAGGGTGAGAAATCAAAGTCTAGTTGCAAGATTTCAAGTTGCTGGAAATTAAAGAGCAAGAAGAAGAAGAAGAAAACAATGATCTAGGTATCATGCATAACTTTCCTAAGCATTACACTTAGGGTTCCTTCGCATCACACCTTAAAGTAGTATCGCATCGCATGAATCTTTAAATCAATCTTTGCTGAAAATTTTCATAGAACACATTATTCATTGAACATAAAAACTATTATATATATATATATATATATATATATATGGAAAATGCTAGGTACTCTCCCGATATTCTTTTGGCGTTCTCCTGGTCCTAGGTAGATATTAATGTCTAAACCTAAGATCTCTTTTTGGGTTTTGACTATTAAGCCTAACTAAGACCCACAATTTTTTTATAATTAACTTGTAAAACCCACAAATGAAATTCCAATAACATAATGAAACCCAAATAAGACCCAAGGGACAAAAGTACAGCCTGTGTCTATAAATCCATAATTCTCGAAATAACCCTGACTCTTAAAATAAAGTATATATGAACCTCTCGTATTACGAGCCATTTTGATTTTAAAACTCGATTTTTTATTTTTTGAACTATAGGTCCCCGGTTCTCAATTTTTTTTTTTTTTTTTTAAAGTCTTAAGAAGGTATAACTAGAAAGAAAAAAAGTTTTCGTTTCAAAATTTGATGAAATTCCTAACAGAAGTCTTTGATTTAAAACAAGTCAAACTCTGGTTTTAAAGTCAAAAATAAAAAAACTTGAGTTCTCACATAAAGAAACTCTAACTAAGACTCAATTGCTGCAAATGTAACTATCAACAGCATTGATTAGACCCTACATCAAATTTAGACCATATTTTTAAATGATTTTGGTATTTAAACTTCCTTTTCCGGGAGATTTTAGCTGCCTGCATGGTCTTAAATCCTTAGTTAGGTAGTGATGTGGGACAAAAACACTTGGGAAGAAAGTTTGAGGAAAGAGAATAAAATTCCTGCCAGATGGAAGGCATTGCATGAAAGCACCATAGTTTAAGCACATTACCCTCAGGTGTCTTTAGTCCCTGTTATATGAGGGTAAAGTGCTGTTTGTTTTTCTAATTTGACATTTTTGCCCTGTTAACTGTAGTTACAGATGTTATATGAACCTTGAAGGATTTACTCGTTTCCCTTCTAGTAACAGAAATTTTAATTGATCTCTGCTGTATAATTGGCGACAATTCTATTCTACTACTGCTTAGTTCTAAATTATACGGTTAGCAGTTGGCCAATGTATAGTCACTAGGCAAATAAGAACCCTACATTTCCTTCTTAGGTGGCTAACTCATCAAATCCTCAAAGAGTTATAGACTTAATACTGTAAGAGGGACAGTGTAGTCATTCATTGCCAATTTGTTGATGTCATGAAGAAGAATTATTTTTGTTTTACTGGTTCTTATGGTTCAATGATTTAGTTTCACATCTTTCTGATTTATTTTGACCTCTTGCAGGCTAGGAAAACCTTACGTCGTTTGAAAGGTATAGTAAGGCTACAGACCCTGACCCAAAATTATCCTGTTAAGAGGCAAGCTACAACAACATTGAGCCATCTTCACTCGTGGAGCAAAATACAAGCCCAGATAAGAGCTCGCAGACTGTGTATGGTGACAGAAGGTCGGCTTAGACAGAAGAAACTAGAGAATCAACTAAAACTTGAGGCAAAGCTTCATGACCTAGAGGTTAGACCACCTGCTCCCATGTGTGAGGACTTGCATGACATGAACCTATCAATAATAGTGCCAAATTATCTATCGACTACATGGCATCTCTTTCCTTTAATATTATGAAGGGATGTCTGGATTCCTTGTTCTCTGTCTGTTTCTGAAAGTAAAATTTCAGAGTTGTTAGACGGGGTTGCATCCAGGGAGTTCTTGGTCCTTTAGAACTTAACATTCCTCAGGATAGCAATACTGAGATTCTTGATCCTTTATGCCATTGGTGCTTTCTTGAAAAAAAGAAAAAAAAAAAAAAACAAAGGGAAAAGAAAAGGAAAAGATTAAGATTTAAAGTATGATTTTTTTTTTTCTTGGTAACTAGTCTATAATTCATTCTTCAGCGTGTCATTTGGGGAAAAATTACCCTGAGGCGTACGTTTCCTTTTTCGATTTGAAGATCAGAGGCTTGAGGACATCCATTTTGCTGATTGTTGCTACAAGCCTACACCCCTTGTGTCTTCCAATTAAAAATATTTAATAGATGGACCTCTTTTAATCCAATTAACTCACTCTCAATGGATAACCAGGTGGAATGGTGTGGTGGCTCTGAAACGATGGACGAAATTCTTGCAAGGATACATCAGAGAGAAGATGCAGCTGTTAAGCGGGAGCGAACTATGGCCTATGCCTTTTCTCATCAGGTATGTCATTCTCATTGCTTTGGCTCACAGAATCCATTTGGAATGAATACTAATTACATGATTTGCAGTGGAGAGCCAACTCTAGTCAGGGTTATGGTAATTATGAACTTAGTAAAACTAATTGGGGTTGGAGCTGGTTGGAACGTTGGATTGCTGCGCGCCCATGGGAAAGCCGTGTCCCCCCCAAGTCTATTAGCCCAAAGAAACCCCAGAGTACACAGTCTAGCAAGGTTGGTAGAAATGTAAGTCCATTGACACCTAAAACATCTGTTTCAGTCAAACCTCCTTCGGCTAATGGGAGGGGAATCACAAAGGTGGCCCGGAGATTGTCTTATCCGGCTGCCGAAAAACCTGCTGCAAAAGAAGGGAGCATTAAAGCTGAAGAGGCAAGCAATAAGAAAGAACAGTTGGTATCGTAGCGCAGATGGAAATGTGAGGGAAACCCCATTTTTTATTTATGTGCTTCTATCTGATTTTTTTGCATAGTGGAGTGGCTTGGTAGTAATATGCTTTGGCCTGCGGTACAGAATAACTGGAAAGACCTGGATATGGGACTGACCTAGCCATTGTTTCCTCCTTACACTTCTTATTATTATTTTTTTTCCCTATAATGTATAGATTCAAAGGAAGACAATATATTATTTCTGGTGTAGATATCTGTTGGTGATGATTTGGAAAGGCTGGTAATTGTTATTTCTATTGTTTGTTCTCTTCCATATGTCTTTGCCAGTGTGCTGAGATGGCTCATGCAGCTGCAGGCCTTAACATATGTAAGTAACATTTTACCATATTCCCATCCCCTTGTTTATAAGGTCCACACTTCCTTCACATAGCAGTAAAAATTATCATCCGATCCAATATTCAATGGTGATTCTTTCAAAATTCAATGGTGATTTTCATTGCCATGTTAGTGTAAACTTGGAAGTGCATGTGCATTATCATGTTATTAATTATACTACAAAAGAAATTTATCCCTAATACCCCTCTTTAGAATGCATTACATATTGTGAATCTCAAGGAACATTATACCTTCATTCTTTCGAAAAGGACGAAGGAAAATAGTGATAAATCTTTGAATAAGGCAATGATTGTGAAGTTCTTGAGCATAGTGGTTTATAAGGTCCCATTTCACAGATGCAACTCAGACTGAGAATGGACATAAATATTCCAAAATCTGTGTTGAGAACATTACAATGGGAGGAAAACTTAAGCATGTGACGCCACAAAAAGTTATTCTCACGTTGAGTAGGTGGATTATTAAGGTGTTTATAGATGCTAAGTTCCACATTGATTTCTGACTATGTGAGAATGAGCTTTACAAGTAATTTTAGAGAGCTTCAATTGTAACTTGACTAGTTCTTTTAAAGTGGTAGTATAAATGTAGCTAGCATTTTTTTTTTTTTTTTTTTTTTGAATGCATTGCATTGTGTGGGCTCTAAAAAGAATGTTAAAGATTTGAGTCAAAGAAACTGTAACACCCCAAAAATTAGTTAGTACTACATTGGGCAGATGTGGCTAGCGTTTTCGTGAACATTACATAAGATTTGTTTGGTCTTGTGATTTCGCACTATTAAAACGACAAATTATGATTTTAACAAACACTTAGTTGTGTTTTTATAAAATTACGTTTTCATTAATTGCTTTTTGAAATTGCTATTTTTCAAAATACATGATTTGAAACCATTAAATCAAACTGACTTCACATTGGACCGATAATCAAATCTAACGTTCATGGGATTATTGAAATTCACGAAGGATTACAAGTCTTTCAAATGAAACGTATTTTCCTATGATTGGGTTAAGCTTATCACCTTTATTTTTTCTTCTACCTGAGCAATACAAATGAAAAGGAAAAGGGAAGCGGTAAGTTTATGATTATTATTATTATTATTATTATTATTATTATTTAACTTCACAAATGGCTTTGGAACTTCGATGCGTTTTGAGAAAATTTCTCAAAGTTCAGAAACTCTTAATTTCACCCCCTCGAACTTTTAATTTAATGCAATCTACATCCATATGTTAGGATTTAGTGTTAAACAAACAATAAAATTGACGAAATGATTTTTATACACCTAGAACTTTTATAAAATTCTAAATTTGCCCTTAATTTCACATTTAAAAAACGTTGAGGGTAATTTGGTACTTTTTATAGCCTCATTTAGGATTTAACGCCAAATCCTAACGAATTAGGTAGATTGCATCAAATTAGAAGTTGAATGGGTGAAATTGAAAGTTTGAACTTTGGGGAGTCTTTCTCAAACCGCTTGGAAGTTCATGAGGCCTTTGTGAAGTTAACTTCCTCCTCCTCCTACCAATTTTTTTTTTTTTTTTTTTTTTTTTTTTTTTTGTAATTGGATAAATTTATGACTTGATAGTAGGGATGTTGATAGTTTGAAAAAAATAAATAATAAATAATAAATAATCAACCTTTGTCATTGACCAGCGTGTAGGCTGTATCCTTGTATGAATTCTGTTTAAGGGAAAACCAGATTCAAAATTAGGCCATGTGGTTCCATTGGGGGCTTCCTAGCGGCTATGGAGCAGGATAATTAGGTGTCAGAAAAGGATGAAAAAAAAGTAGAAGAAACGATAGACTATTTTATTTGGACATAACTATAACTATATTTATTCAAAAATAATCGATGACAAAAAGAGCTTAAACACTAAAAACTGCATTAACTCTCTTAGCGCATATTTGAGATTGCGTTTGAAAGGTCTAAAAGTGCTTTTAATACTCAAAAAGTGCGTTTGAAGAAAAAAAGTATTCGTTTAGTAAAAAAATTAAAAGCGCTTTTAATGGTTCAAAAAGCTTAAAAATAGCTAAAAAACACTTTTGACAAAAGCTTTAAAATGAAGTTTTTTCCAAAAAATCTTTTTTGACTTAAAAATTTTATTTTTCAAACGCAATCCCAAATAAACTCTTAAACCCGGTTGATAATAAGTTGAGGTATTGTTGGATTGACTATTGGCATGATTATAATAATACTTACTCGAAGATAACCAATAACAAGAAGAACTTAAAAAGTAAAAACTGCATTCACTCCCTTAAACCCAGTTGATAATTAAGTTGAATTATTGCAGATTTTGTTGCCGTAAAAGCACACGTAATAAATTCCACCAGATTTTCTTGGCTTGTAAAGCAGATTTGCTGTAAACCCAAGATCTTGAATTTATACCAACAAGTCTTTAAGTATTAATTCCTTGGAGCACCTGCACCGTCACGTTAAGCAAACTGCAAACATACGCTACAGCCACACAGTTTCCAGCTGCAGCACAACCCAAAACACAATGGCGAAAATTTCATCTGAATTCGCTTTCTGGGTCATCTTTTTGGTCATCACATCTGGTGAGCCCTCTCTCTCTCTCTCTCTCTCATATAACTGTTGCATGAGTTGAGAAATGTAACACTATTGATCAGCAGGCGTGCCATTCCGGAGGGTGCCAGCAGCTGAAGCAAGGGGGCCATTTCGGTGTCCCCGCATGATCGACTGCAACAGTGTGTGCCAAGGATTCCCCAACTGCTGCGTTGACGGCCTATGCATTTGCGCCGCTTGCAATTACACTTCTCCGCCCAACGGGAAATAAATTAATATTGCGAAGTAGTTTTTCCCTCCACTGTGAACAAGTTGATTAAATAAAAGTAGCATTTAACGTGGAGTTCAAACAATTCTGAATGTTTTATCGATGCTCTTAATTTACTGTAACCAATTAGGAGAATAGAAGGGACCAAATGAAAGGGTAATATTTACACCATCTCGTTATTGACAAGCACAAGATAAAAGGAATTCATGCGCTGTACGTAGTTGATGAATTGCCCAAAAGAGCTTTAATCCATAAAAATGGGATCCAACTTGAATCTGCTTGAAATGGCTTGTTCTCGTGCTCGAATTGAGGCTCTACAGTAAGGTAGGGGGCATTTATTGATCAGTTGAAATGCTTTTTGTTTTTGGGGTCAAACTGCCACCATGCTAAGGGGGCTGAAGTTAGTGACTGGAGGAAACTCAGAGAGGGTATGAATTGAGCAGCACGAATTCTCTTCGGTTAGGACTCCGACCAAAAAGGAAAAAGCACAAAAAGGGATTCGGGTTGATTCCTCACTTTTAGTTTGTTGTGAATCTAGTGGTTTGCTTGTGGAAGGCAACACTAACCGCAGGGTTAATTCTTGGAATCATAGACCAAAAAAGATCCATATTGGATCGGAATTATATATACATATAGTCGATACAACTGATTGCAAACCATACGCCAACTGCAAATGCCTATTATGAAAAGGAGATTGATAGAGTCGTAGAGGTAAGCTTGGAGAGTTATTGGGTGTGCTACTGCGGATGCCTCCGATGCTTCGTTGGAGCATCATCAATGAGCTCTCTAAAGTTTAACTAAAAAATCTACTTTTGTTATATTATCTAACTACTTTTTACAAGCGCCAAATATAAAGCGCTCTAAAAATTTCTCTACTTTAACTAAATATTAGTTTTATTGATTGTTAGTTGGTTGAAACTTTTGCCGCTCACTGTCTGCTTGCTCTCTAAATATTTGTCTACTTTAACTAAAGATCAAGCTCTCTATATATTATCTTTTGCCACTCGCTATCGGCCTTGTATTTATGGGAGGGAAACATAAATGCCCTTTGCCCCTTGACGCCCTTCAATTGTCACCCTTGTCTTTTACTGGACGACATGGCGGGAGGTAATTCTCTATTATATGTCTTCTATTATTTAGAGGTGAGCAGATTAACCGTTTACTGCTTACCAATCGCCACCAAACTGTTACCAATCGACAACTGACTTCCAATGGTCAGTAGGCGGAATAACAATACTATTTTGATATCGGTTCAATTGGTAGACGAGATATATATATATATATATTTTCGTTGGTAAACCGACAATTAATTGACTTAATTGATTTTTCAAGTGAATTTTAAATTTATTTGGTAGGTTTCTCTATTATGTTCATCTAACTGATTTGTGGTTGTCCTTTTGGTCTGTATTCCAGAAATTTACTTTTTCTTTTCATTTATAAAGCACATGCTTTACTGATTCTATAGTTACAAGGAACTTGATAAATCTTAACATAAAAACTTGTAACCGAAAACACATTAACCGACTTAACCGAACACACATTAACCAACTGACAAATTAGTTGAAAGAGTCGAAACTAACTTATATACCAATTATCCCCTAATTCTCATATTTGACTTAGCTAACATGTCAGGTGTTGGATCATGGATCAGCCATATTAGGCCCAACAAAACAATCATTCAGCCCATATTACAAGCTCGGTTATTTACACCCGCTTACCGAACTTAAGCTCGGTAATTTTATACCCACCTAAGTTCGGTGTACGACACTCAATTCAAAGACTCGGTAAACGAGTCTAGCATATACTCCCGAACGTTCTCCTCAGGAGGCTTTATCTTCTTACGTGGCATTCTCCTATTATTCATCAATACAATATATGACACGTGGATCCTCGGTAGGACTACTATGCCATATAAGCAACTATTATCTGATGCTTATAAAATGAGGTCTCATCTCAATTTTTGGGGACCTCTCTCTTTCCTTAATCAGATATTCTCAATTCTCTTCATCTCATTTATAATCCTCAAAGTTTATATTTTTTCTTAAACACAGTGACTGATTTAGGCATCGGAGCTATTCCTCGCCGACTAACACCGGCAGCTTTGATCCTTTTCTTATTATTTTGTAGTTAGGTGATTCTTTGGACATCACAACATTCACAGGGTTCATGCTACGTCATCATTCGGAAAACTGTGTTTAAACAGTTTGGCGCCGTCTGTGGTAATCGATTTTTATCGGTTCTTACTAATTTCAAAATTCCGATATGGTGAATAAATCCCCACACCCTGTTCCGAATGTTCAAACTGATGTTCCTGGAACATCACATGATCCGAATACTCAGACAGTTTTATTAGAAAGTTTTATGAGGCGAATTGTTGAATCAATTGAAGCTATGTAGAAACAAAATGAAGATATTGTTTCTAGGTTACTTCCTAGAAAAGATCCAGTATTAGAAGAGAGGCATGAAGAAATATTTAGGGAGCCACAACTACCGATCCGACAGCAATCAATTCAGCAAGATGATGAAAGTTCAATACATGGAAGTCATAATATTGTCCGAACAAAAGAAAATTCTCACCGAGAACAATCTTGTAATGATATACATCTTGGTGGCAAGTCTCATCATGATGAATCTAATTATGTTAAGTCTCATCATAGTCACTCACATCATGTAAAGCCCGAGGAGGTTATTGTAAACAAAGATGTTCAAGATCTTAAATAAAATTATGAAAAAATGGCTCTTTTGATTGAAAATGGTGAAAATCGATCTGTGACCGAGGATCTTATGCAGTATACCAATTTACCTTTTACTGATCGGGTGATGAGATTCCCTCTTCCTGATAAGTTTAAGGTTCCTCGAGTTGATAAGTATGATGGAAGTGAAGATCCTTCTGATCATATGAAAAGTTTCCGAGCTCATATCATTCTTCATGATACCCCTAACGAAATTGCTTGCCGAGCTTTTCCTTTAACTCTGAAAGGGATTGCTAAAGAATGGTTTGGAGGCTTGAGTCCTAAATCTGTTGATAGTTTTGATTCTCTCGGACGACAATTTGTGAGTCAATTTCTTGCGATTCAGAAAAGGAAGAAAAGTCCTGCATATTTGTTATCTCTTACACAAGGGAAAACCGAATCTTTAAAAGATTATATGCTACGGTTTAATCGGGAGAAGTTGACAGTGGAAAATCCGAATGAGTATACAGTTCTTTCAGCTTTGATGCATGGAATAAAAACTGATGGGTCATTGATGGCTGAATTAGCACGGAAACTGACTTTGGGAACTCTCCGACAATTTATGAATAAAGCTGAGGAATTTATCAATCAGGAAGAAACTATTTCAGCTTTGTTGAAGTCTATAGCTGAAGAAGGTAAGCTTATTTTTGACCCTACTAAAGCAACATCAAGGGCTTTCATTGAAAAGAAGAAGAAAAATCAGCAAAATATCAAAAATTCAGAAAAGAAGATTGAGCTACCACACAAGCAAAATCAACGGCAGTATGTAGGATGGACACCTTTAAATACAATTGTTTACAAGGTGTTCATGGAGGTGAGGAAAGATCCGAACTTCAAATGGTCAGGAAGGATGAAAGCTCTTCCCCAGAATCGTAATATTCAGAAATTTTGTGAATATCATAATGATCATGGACATTATACCGAGAATTGTATAAGTCTTCGGTTTAAGATTTAAAAGTTTCTAAAGAATGGGAAGTTATTAAAATTCCTAGCTGAAGAAAAGGGGAAAGACAACAATCCTCATAATAGTCAAAATCAAAGGTCGGAGCAGAATAATGATAATTCGCGTAATCAGCAGCAAAGATGTGATGAACTGAGGATTTCTCAGAACAATCAACAAAGTTCTCATAATCAGACTATTGTTGGTGAGATTCAAATAATTTCAGGAGGATTAGCTTGTGGAGGAGAATCTAGATCGGCAAGGAAAGCTTATGCAAGGCAAGCAAAAATGGAAGAAATTTTCTTTCTTGAAAAGCCTTCCAAAATACAAAAACAAGATCCAATGATCCTGACGTTTTCAGAAGAAGATGCGAAAGAGATTTCAATGCTTCATGATGATGCACTAGTAATAACTATAACAGTGGCTAACCATGCTGTTCACCGAGTTTTAGTAGACAATGGTAGCTCGGCAGATATTTTGTGTTGGACAGTCTTTCAGCAACTGGGCATTGGTCGGGAAAAAATCAAACCTTTTTGTCACCATTGATCGGGTTTGCAAGAGAGCATATTCAACCGATAGGATTGATTTCTCTTCCTGTTACAGCAAGAACTACTCCTAAACAATCTACTATTATGGTGAATTTTTCGGTAGTTGACCGACCATCAGCTTATAATGCAATTATCAGTCGCCCAGCTTTGAATCAATTGAGAGCTGCAACTTCCACTTATCATCTGAAGATGAAGTTTCGAACAATTGAAGGAGTTTGTGAGGTTAAAGGTGATCAGGTTGTAGCAAGAAGGTGTTATAATACATCTTTGAAAAGATCTTCAGAGTTAGCATTATTGACGATCAGTATATGGGTAGTGAAAAGAAGATTCAGTTGAAAAAAGGACCAGCCGAGCAGTTGATTGATATACCGATAGCAGAAGCGAAAATTGTAAAGATCGGGTCTCAGTTGACTTCAGAAGTTAAAGAAATTCTTATTCAATTTATTCGGGAAGATTTGGAAGTCTTCGCATGGTCTCATGAAGATATGCCTGGGATTGATCCGAAAGATATTGTTCATCAGTTAAATATGGATCCAGAGATGAGACCAATGAAGCAGAAGCGAAGAAAGTTTGCTATTGAAAGAAACATGGCTATTGCCGAGGAAGTAGATAAATTGCTCGAAGCTCGGTTTATTGAAGAAGTGTATTATTCCGATTGGTTGGCTAATGTAGTAATGGTCAAAAAATCTAATGGGAAATGGAGGATGTGTGTGGATTTCACTGATCTTAACAAGGCCTGCCCAAAAGACAGTTTTCCATTGCCACATATCAGTTCATTGGTTGATTCGACAGCTAGATATGAGTTGCTAAGTTTCATGGATGCATTTTCTGGCTACAATCAAATCTTCATGCACCCGTTTGATCAAGATAAAACAGCATTTATTACTGAGCGAGGTTTATTCTATTACAAAGTTATGCCTTTCGGTTTAAAGAATGCTGGTGCTACTTATCAAAGGTTAGTAAACAAAATGTTTAAAAAACAAATCGGGAAGAATATGAAAGTTTATGTTGATGATATGCTAGTCAAGAGTAAGCTACAAACAGATCATGTGAAGGATTTACAAGAAGCATTCATAACGTTGAAGCAGTACAAAATGAAGCTGAATCCTACAAAGTGTGCTTTTGGAGTTTCATCAGGAAAGTTTCTTGATTACATGGTGTCAAACCGAAGAATAGAAGCCAATCTTGAAAAAATTTAAGCAATATTAGATCTGCAGTCTCCGAAGAATACAAAGCAAGTTCAATAGTTAACAGGAAGGATTGCAACGTTAAACATGTTCATTTCTCGTTCTACTGATAAATGTCTTCCTTTCTTTAAAACGTTAAGAAAAGCATTTGAGTGGTTTGAAGAATGTGAACAAGCATTTGAGCAACTAAAAAAGTATCTGGTCAGTCCACCTCTGCTGAGCCGAACTGTTCCTGGTGAAACATTGTATTTGTATTTAGCTATATCTCTAATTGCGGTCAGTGTAGCTCTAATTCGGGAAGAAGAAGTTCAAAAACCAGTATATTTCATCAGCCGAGCATTACGTGGCGCCGAAGAAAGATATGTGCAAATGGAAAAGCTTGGTTTTGCTTTAACAATTGCATCAAGAAAGCTTCGACCATATTTTCAAGCTCATACAATCAATGTGCTAACCGAGTATCCATTGAAGAAAGTGCTTCGGAAATTGGATTTATCTGGTCAGTTTTAATTGGGCGATTGAACTTAGTGAATTTGACATATAGTTTGTTTTACGAAATTCTATCAAAGGTCAAGTACTTGCAAATTTTTTGGTAGAATTTACTAATATGCAAGACCTAGAAGTGTGGCCGAAAGACAAGACATGGGTGATTTATGTGGATGAGTCATCTACAAAGAAGAATGGTGGAGCTGGAGTAGTATTAATTACACCATATGGGAAAGAATTGAATAGTTCTTTGAGATTAGAATTCAAAACTACTAATAATGAGGCAAAGTATAAAGCAGTCATAGCTGGACTTGGTTTAGCCTGAGAGATGGAAGTAGAGTTTGTAGAAGTACATAGTGATTCTCAAGTAATTTTGGCCACATTCGTGGTGAGTTTGAAACCAAGGGAAGTAAAATGGAGCTGTATTTGTCTAAAGTACAGAATATGCAGAAGTTTTTCCAAAAGTTCTGTATTGTTAAAATCCCGAGATAAGAAAATGAAAAAGCAGACTCTTTAGCTCGAATGGGTTCAGCAATTGACGATGAAGTGGAAGACACTGTTCAACCAATTCAAGTTTTACAACAACCTGCTATAACTGAGGAGGTCATGCTTTTAACAATAGAAGTTATGCCTGCTTGGGCTAAAGAAATAGTTGAATATTTAGAAAGAGGTGTTCTGCCAGAGGATAAAAAGAAAGCAGTGCAATTAAAGGAAAAGGCTGATTGATTCACTCTACTCAATGGAATTCTTTTTAAACGAGGTTTTATGTTACCTCTTCTTAAGTGTGTTTCTAAAGAAGAAGGTAATTATATTCTTCAGGAGATCCATGAAGGGATTTGTGGCAGTCATTCGGGAGCAAGAGTGTTAGCACACAAAGCTGTTAGAGTAGGATTTTTCTAGCCGAATATGAATCAAGACTCCATGCAAATAGTCAAAACTTGTGACAATTGCCAACGGTTTGCTAATATCATTAAGCAACCTCTTGAGGAGCTTAGTTCAATCTCTTCACTTTGGCCATTCTCACAGTAGGGGGTAGATATAGTAGGACTGTTACCTCGAGGAAAATGGGGTGTTTGGTTTGCTGTAGATTATTTCACCAGATGGGCAAAGGTAGAAGCCTTAGTAAATATTACAGCAAAGAGTATTGAAAAATTTCTTTGGAAAAATATTATCTGTCAGTATGGAATTCCACATGCATTTGTCATAGATAATGGCAAGCAATTCGATTGTGATTCATTCCGGGAATGGTGTGCTAGACTTCATATTAGAAATTATTTCTCATCTCCAGGACATCCTCAAGCAAATGGGCAAGTGGAAGCAACAAATAAGACTATATTAAAAATTCTGAAGAAAAAGCTCGGTGAACATAAAGGAAGTTGGCCAGAGGATCTTCCAGAAGTTTTATGGGCATATCGCACTACCAGAAGAACTCCAACTAAGGAAAATCCTTATGCTTTAACTTTTGGGACCGAGGCAATCATGCCAACTAAAATCGGATCAGGGAGTTTTTGTGTAGAAACTTTTAATTCTGAGCTTAACAATGAAGGTCTGAAGCTACATCTAGATCTTTTGCAAGAAAAGCGCGATCAAGCTCAGATAACTATGGTAATATATCAACAGAGGATAGCTCGGTATTTTAATCAGCGAGCTAAATATCGTAGTTTTAAAGTTGGAGATTTGGTCTTGAAAAAAGTCACTATAGCCACTAAAGATTCAGCTGATGGAAAATTAGCACCACACTGGGAAGGACCGTACAAAGTGATTGAATGTACAAGAACAGGAGCATATCATCTCACAGACTCTGAAGGAAAACAACTCCAATGACCATGGAATGCTGAACATCTTAAGAAATATTTTGTATAAAAATTATAATTTCAGAGATTCATCTTTTGTTATTCTGCTATTGTAAAATAAGTGTTTTATGAATAAAAAATCTTCTGAAGTTATAATCATACAAAAATCTTAATGAACACAGCAGACCAGATGCTCTACTCCACACTCGGAAAATATAGCTGAACTAATCGCTTTTCCGAGTAGCCAATTTGGAAATATAGCTGTTAAATAGCGCTTTCCATACCCTTCGGTGAAATATAGCCAAAGTGCTTTCCCGAGCTTAGTTCGGTGAAATACAATCGAGGCGCTTTCCCGAGGATGAGTTCGAAAATATAGTTGAACTAAGCGCTTTCCGAACTTAACCTTTAAACGAAGGTTCACCTTAATGAAATATAGCAAGGTGCTTTTCTGAGCATAACTTGGAGAAATATAGCCAACGCGCTTTGTTAAGTGCTGAAATATTCATATTTTAGCCCTTAACTTACATGTGTTAATCCTTTAGTTTTGGTTAATTTATGCCATTTTAGTTCTTTTATGTGTTTTCCTTGTTTTTGTAGGTCCTTGGAAGAAAAAGAAGTAATCTCAGAAATTTCGGACTTAAAAGAGCTATTTTGGAAAAATTGGAGGCTCTGGTAGTACGATCGAACGCAGGGGATTTGCAATTGAGCTCACTACAGGCAAAGACCACGAGCACAAGGCACCCGCGATCGAACGCCCAGTACAAGAGGATCGATCGCAATCCTGCGATCGATATCACACGGGCTGCGATCGAGCGCACCCGTGCGTGATGAGCAAGTCAGCCGCCAGGCTTGATATGGAAAGTGCAATTTCTAGGGTTTTGTAACTTAGTGCGAACTAGGGCTCAAACCATACGATTTTTAAGGTTTCTAGAGTATTCCTAAGACTTATAAATAGACCCTTAAACCTCTAGAATAAACACACAATTTTCAAGGAGAAGAATTGGAGTTCTTCAAGTTCAAGATTCGGGTTTATTCTTTTCCTTTCTTTTTATTTTATGAAGATGTTTAACATCAAACTCATGTGTAACTAATTTATTTAGTAGGGCTAGATTGAAGCCCTAGTTATGTTTAGTTAATATTCAATATTGGTACCTTTGTGATGATCATGTTGTAATATTTAACTTGATTAATTCCTACTTTCATGAATTCTTCATATGTGTGTGCCTGATCAACATATGCATGTGGTATAGACTAGTTAGTTAAATCAATTTGGATGATTGAGTCTTGGGTTTAATAAAAGTAACAAAAGAAATCCACACGAGGTTCTTGGGTTAATCAACATGGGGAACCGAGAGTATACACTAATGCCCTAGGTCTCATGTGTTTGTCGATTTCCACAAAATCATGCTTTCTTAAAAAACAACTTAGTATACATCCATGCTAAATCCATTAAGAAAGAAAAAATTTAGAGTATACACCCATGCTTAACTCGTTGCTTAGGAAAATCTATAGCTTAAGGAGTAAATACATATGCCCTTAAGTTGACAAACATTAGATATACATAATATGATCAAAACATTGGCATATTGTTATATTATCTAAACATAATTAGTGGTGGATATCAAAGCCCTACCTTTTTATTATTATCAACTCAATTTCAATCATTGTTTTATTTTACTTACATTCAACAGCCACATTCTCAGCAACTGTATGCTCAACAATTACAGATTCTATAATTATTGGCACAGTAGCAGCAAGTTTGGTAACCAAAAGTTCAGCAATCACTAGTTCTTCGGCCACAACTCCATCAGCTGCAAATTCAAAAGCTATAGGCTCGGTGCTGGTAACCTCAGGGTTTACAGATGAACTCTTTGCTTTGGTTTGCCCTAGAAGGATCCTTGCAAGTGGCTTTATAATTGGCATCTTTGATGAGGAGCAGGTGCTTCTACTTCAAGGGCAGTCCTTTTTCCACCTGTTCCTGAATCAGAAGTAGTTCTGATTCGTTGTTCTTCAGGGAGGACATTAGACACTGCTCCCACTGCTTCTGGTCCCGAGCTTATCTAAAGCCCCTCTGATTCTAAGTCAATGACAGGCTTCACTGTCTTTGAGCCACCCTTGGTTTTCTTTGTCTTCTTCTTCTTCTTCTTCTTCTTCTTCTTCTTCAGAGGAGAAATATCAAGGTCTTCAGGCTCATCAGCAATCACTAGAGAAACTCTGGCAGCAATTGGAGGTCTTGCCGAGGGTTTCTTCGGGAAAGCATCTCCAACTTTCCTTTTGCCTTTTTCTTTAGAAAGCTCTTCAGCTCTGCTAGTTCTTTTCCTCGGAGGCTCGACAGACTCGGTAGTTGGTCTTCTTGAAGTCTCTGTAGATGACTTCCTCGGTGGAGCAGCTTCTGTCGGTCTCTCAGCTATGGAAGCCCACAAGTATAGCCTCTTATTCTCTTCTGACATAACAGCATCATAATCCATCTCCAATGGATGTAGTTCAGCATAATCCAGAACTTGCCTCACTCGGCTCATCTCTTCTTTGGTTAAAGAAGGTTCTTGTTGACCTGAAAATAATAAAATATGTTAAGATTAGCTTTGCTACAAAAAGAAAAAAGAAAAAACAAACAACACAATGTTCGGTTTATACCTCAGTTTGAAGGGGCAATGGTTTCCCGAGAGACACTTGGGTCTCTGATTACTTCTGAAGGCGCAAATTCCCAGTCACCTTGGATAAAGAAAAACTCATCCTTCCATCATTTGTTGCTAGTATAAGTGCTCTTGAAGGAGAGCAACTTTAATCTTTTCCGAGTTTGGAAGGTAAACAAATGGTCAGTTCTGGGACCCTTTGACAGTTGGTATACCTTCAGGAATTCCACTACAGTAAGGGGATGTTCTACCCCAAGGATCTTCGGCCAGACAATCATACAGGCAAAAAAAGTTCTCCAACCATTCAGCATAAGTTGATGAGGAGCTATTCTAATATAACTCAATAGTTCACGAATTATCCTCGGGAAGGGTAATCTCAAACCTATCCGAAACATATCCATATATACACAAACTTCATTTTTGTCAACATCAACTACAGCTTCGGTTCCTTCATTATCAGAACATAGCTGTATTGAATCAGGGATGTAACAGGTTTAACGAACTTCGGGTTCATCTTCATATGTTAAAGTTGCTTGCCATGCAGCTGGGTATGAATTACCCAATACATTGGGACCAACACCACCTCTACGACTCATCAGGTACCGAAATTCAGGGACTAATTGACAAGGAATGAGAGGATAACCTTGCTGAATTAGAAGGTGGTTAACACTCAAACAAAGATGACCAACATATGGTTCAATTAGAGGAAGAAGAAAATCTAAATAATGAAGTATTGGGCTGTTTGGATGAACAAAAGGCTCGGCAGAAGGGACAGACTCAACCGTAGTTCTAAAATATACAACTCTTAAGAAATAATATTGAGCAGAGCAATCCGAATGAAGGAGCGCCAGTTGTGAAAAAACTTAAACAAAAGCTTGAAGAAAAACAACAATGGCTTCTGTTGAATGGAAGATGGGGGGTGAACGAAGGTGAAAACGGTTTAAAAAGGCTTCGGGAAGGTGAAACACAAGCGGTGCATTTAAAACCCTAGTAGCTAGGGTTCCTCATGAAGGCACGCCATTTAATTCTTACCCCTTGTGCAGATGGTGACATGTGGTTGTTTGATTTTTTAAACCGCAAGAAGCTCGACACGTGGTTAAAAGAGGGAAGGTAAATCGTTTATCGCTCCAAATATTGCCTCTTGAAATTCAAAAGTTCTAAAATTTAAATTTTGAAGACCAATTCACTTTATTTCACCGAAAGACAAGGCCGAACTTATGAAAGTTGACCCATTCTCGAAAACATAAAATTTCCATAGTTTGTTAGAATAGGAAATTGGGGGGTAACTGTTGGATCATGGATCAACCATATTAGGCCCAACAAAACAAATCATTCGGCTCATATTACAAGCTCGGTTATTTACACCCGCTTACCAAACTTAAGCTCGGTAATTTTATACACACCTAAGTTCGGTATACAACACTCGGTTCAAAGACTCGGTAAACCGAGTCTAACATATACTCTCGAAGGTTCTCCTCGCCTTGGGAGGCTTTATCTACTTACGTGGCATTCTCCTATTATTCATCAATATAATATATGACACGTGGATCCTCAATAGGACCACTATGCCAGATAAGCAGCTATTATCTGATGCCTATAAAAGGAGGTCTCATCTCAGTTAGGGGTGCAAAAGCGGGCGGTTAAAAACCGCTAATCGCTAACCGTTATAACCGCTAACCGCCTAACCGCCTAACCGCTTAACCGCATTAACCGCTAATCGCCTAACCGCTATAACCGCCCAACGGTTAGCGGTTAGCGGTTATTGGGTCTACTAACCGTAACCGCTAACCGCCTTTTTATATAATATATTTTTATAATTATAATTATAAAAATATTTATACATATAACATAATCACTTGATCATTAAATCACAATTTTTTAAAAAAATAATTAAATCACAATTTGAGTATTAATATATTATCATATAATTTATATGGTTATATCACATGATCAATTGATCATTAAATCATTTGATTATATAATAATAAATTATACATATATAATATGACATAACTCATAAGTATACCAATTCATACTAATACAACAATTAAATATCTAGAGACTTATTTCCAATGTATGTTATAAACTTATAAGTCTATATATGTTATAAGTCTATATAAGTCTATATATGCATATGAATAATATAAATGTATAATATCAATACTTAATCATATGATTCAATGACAATTCAAATACTTTATTCAAGACTTCAAGTGAACCATATTATTAATGTACAATGATGATATGATTCATATAATATCAAATTAAGTAATTGACATTGGATTAAACAATGACCAACGTATTACTTATAAACACAATTTAAGTATTAATGTATTATCATTATAATTTTAGTAATTTATATATTATCACTATAATTGATATGATTATATCACATGATGACTTCATCTTTTGCCTAGAGGTTTGTTAGTAACGAAGGCTATTATTTTTTGAATTGTCATAGCATTTTAATTACAATACAATTATATTAAGCACGTTTTGATATATGTACATGCTTGTGCCTTAATATTATTATGTTTAATATTATAATTTTTCTTCTTTGGATGTCCACAGGATTTGCTAAAGGATCAAATTAGAGGATTGATGAAGTTTTAATGTCTTATTTGTATCATTTAATGTTTTATTTGAACTTATTTTATATGCTTTGTGTTGAACTTTTTTTTTTATATATTTTTTTATGTGTTGTGACAGTTGTTTGAATTCTGAACTTTTTTTTGTATGTTGTGTTGATTTTTGATTTTTTTTTTTTTTTTTAAAAAAACAAGTTAACCGATTATGATTTAATATTTAAGGAAATTTTTTTAAAGTACAAGTAAATGTAAATTTTGGGTCAAATATTTTTTATTTTTTTAATATGAGCTCTTTTTATAGCAATTGGGCCCAAGAATGTATTAAAAATACAAGAAAAAAAATGAGAGTAAAAAAAAGCCCAAAAAGCCATGAAGAAAGCACAAAAAGCCGAAAAAAGCCTAATTTTAAAAAAGCGGTTAGCGGGCGGTTATTTATTTCGCTAACCGCTAACCGGCGATTAACCGCTAACCGTTAGGTGGTTAGCGGTTGCGGTTAGTGAAATTTACTAACCGCTAAGATGGTTACGGTTAGCGGTTATTGCCACTAACCGCTAACCGTAACCACATTTTCACCCCTAATCTCAATTTTTGGTGACCTCTCTCTTTCCTTAATTGGATATTCTCAATTCTCTTCATCTCATTTATAATCCTCAAAGTTTATATTTTCTCTTAAATATGATGACGGATTTAGGTATTAGAGCTATTTTCTGCCGATTAACACCGGCAGCTTTAATCATTTTCTTATTATTTTATAGTTAGGTGATTCTTTGGACATTACAACATTCACAAGGTTCGTGCTACGTCATCATTTGAAAAATTGTGTTGAAACATCAGGTATTGAGAATTCTGATTGATGACTGCATCTTTTCGAATTTGCAATAGTTACTGTTTAGTTACTTCTATTTATTTATTATTATTTTTTTATAATTAAAAATAAATAAATAAATAAATAAAATTTACACTGAGGTGTGTGGCACGCCACGTTCTATTTTGCTTCACCCCTAAGTATACTATCTTCGTTTCATCATTACTAGTGTTATCATTGGAGGAAGTCATCGTAGATGAACCCTAGTTGTACACACTACGCACCCGAGAGAGAGAGAGAAGGCTGTCAAAGTATAAAGTTTTCTCCAACGTGTGGCTTTCATGGGATCTATAATTGACGTACCTATTGTCCCGTCTTTTGCAGAACTACGTTATTGGTCGTCCCTACCTAGTACCTAGCAATAGCGCTAGGTCGGCAACTAAAAAGGTTGCAGCTAACTTGCCTGCCACGCCCTCTGTTGAAGTACTCCTCATCAGACAGAGACCAAACAATCAAACCTATCCCTCAAAAGTCAAACCAACAAAATTGTTAAAAGATCTTTATCGAAACTTTATTGGATTCCCTTGATTTTCAGGCCCTTCTCTTCGTCTTTTGTTTGGCGAAGGCCGGACCGAACCCGATCTCAAAATTTTTTAAAAAAATTTAAAATTAATTATAATATTTTTATTTTTTACATTACATTAATTATTTTTTATTATTATTTAAATAAAAAAATTAGTACAAAATAAATTTTCTCATTTTTTTATATAAAATATTCTTTTTTTTTTCAAATATTAATTAAACATGCTATAATACCACTTCCTTTTTTTATTCCATTGCCAAACCAGCTGTCGTCATCACACAAAAGCATGATTACTGATGAGTTCTGTAGAAAATGACATGCCACACTGATTTTTCTTCTGGTAAAAAACAATTATTTGATGGCCTAGAATCACAATCCTTTGGGGGAATATTTGTCCCCTCAAAAATTTAAAATTACCCATTAAATTTAAAATTTTGCTCTTAGAATTTATGGGTTTTTATGAAATATTCCCCAAAATTAAATTTTTACTCCTAAATTTTTATTTTTAAAATTGCCCCTCACTCTTAATTGTCTAGTTTTGCCCTTACACATCAATCACTTTTTATTATTATTTAAATAAAAAAAAATTACTGTAAAACAAATTTTTTTACTTTTTCATACAAAATATTTTTACTTTTTTTCTCACATTAATTAAATCTGATACAATTCTAATCCACTTCATTTTTCAAGTCCTTTGCCAAACACACCGGATTCATTCTCCATCTAATATTATCTCATGATTGTGGGGGCGGGCGAGTACTTGCTTGCATGTGCTTGGGCATGCATGCGTGCCATTAACATTTCATTTACTAGGATTAAACTTCATATGACAAGGTATTTTAAAATTCAAATTTGATATATTAAAAAAAAAAAAATTGAAAATATCAACTAGCATACCATCTTTTCAGAAGCATTTTGATGGTTCTAACATCAATAATAGGGACATTAACAAGACTCTTTAAATTCATTCCAAACTTCAAACTTTTTGACACAGACATATTCAACACGGAAGTTTACTAGTTTTGACATGGAAAGCAATTTGACAAAGATTCAAGGAACATGACACGAACCCCAGAAGCTTAAATCTGAATTCCTACTTTAGTTACTTGGAAGAAGCAGATCGATGAGAGACTCCCTGAAACCATTATAGGAGAAAATAAATGATGGAAAATGGATAAGTTGGAAGCAATCAAAACTTAATTAGCATTTAGCTAGCTAGGCTACCTGGTGGAATGAAGATATTTTGATCATGCAAGTATGATCAGTAGTGATAGGGAGAGCAAATATTGCACGACGGCCAGTTAGAAGTGTTGTGCTGGTTTTGGCATACCGCAGGTTGTGGTGATTGTGGGAAGGCATTGAAGACAAACTCTTCTTCTTCATGACCCATGTCAGCATTCCGAGACATCATCTGAAACCAACCAATCTCTGTGGCATTGAAATCTGATAAATCGGTTGCTAAACTGACAGCATGTTCAGCAAAATTAATTGGAGTAGCATCAAGAATTGGGTCTTGTAAAGATTGAAATGAGAGGCAAAGATCTTGTTTTATTTCAAGTGGGTAGTCCTGGAACTGCATTGAATTTGAGGATGATGGTGTAGTAGAAAGAGAATCCTCTGATATAAAGCTCAAACTGTTGTTCATAAGTTGTTGATTGATCTGATAATCATACCCTAAATTCTGATGCTGAAAATTTAAGCTGTATTTCCCAAAGTCTTTCTCTGTAGTATCCTGATTTTGGGTTGGTGAACTAGCAAGTGCTTCAATGGCTGCTTTTGCCTTCTCCAATAGCCAATCAATGGCATCACTGGGTCGCTCATAGCCAAGCCGGTCTTGGACGTCGTAGAACTGGATAGCAGTAGTAGCAGACAGTCTGAGCCGCCGATCTCTTGGAAATTTAGCCGCACATACCTTGCAGAAACGCTCTTTTCCTTCTACAGCCTCACCTTTTGCACTCTTGGAACTCAGTTTGGAGGAGCATTCGTGAATATTCTCCGGCTGCATTATCTCTTCAAAATTTCCCCTCACAGTTGCCTGTTGCTTGGATGCCAATGACGCACGTTGTAGAAGAAGAGACCTTATAAGAACCTTTCTCAATTGATTTTGCTTGGTGGGTATAATGTGTTTTGCCCTGTAGCGTTCTATAGGGCTGTGATCGTCTAACTTAAAGCAATGCTATGCACCATTAATAGGGCGGTGGTTCAATGGCGTAAAGAAATTCCCAAAGAGGTTAGATAGACACTAACGTATGTATCTAAATCTCGCAATAAGAATCTTCATGCTTAATTAGTGTAAACCGTATGGATCTGAATCTTGCAATAAGAATCTTCATGCTTGATTAATGTAAATCATCTTGATTCTCATTAATATTTTAGTAGGGCTATGTCATGCTATGACTCAATTAGATTTGAATGAACACATACGATTCCTACAGTTTAGAACCCTCATGTGCGGCTTCTCGCAAGTAGTTATTACTATAGTCATATCCAATCTAAAATAATCATAGTTGGTCTCTCTCGCCTACCTTTTTTTGCTCAAAACAAGTAAAGAAGCATTCCTACATGTATAAGTGCCAATAGGATACGTTTTCAAGCTTAATGCAAATCGAATGAAGCTAGCAGAAGACCCTGTTCGGACGGGCATATGTTATTTCACGTTTTTTACGTTTGAATGTCGTGGCCGTCCGGACGGCCATAAGTCCCGTCTAGACGGGCGTCGTAGCTTTGTTTAGGGTTTAAACCGACTTTATTTCCTTTATTTTAGGTTTAGGGTTTTGGGAGTCTATATTTCGTATTTTATTAGGTTTTGGGTTTTGGGGGTCTATAAATACATGTTTATAAACTCCAAAAAAGTCCGTTGTTGTTTATGAATAAGTTTTTATCAATGAAAATACTCAGAATTGAATTTATTCCTCTTTTTCTTTCAAACTTTAGATAGACTCTATCGTTTTGAGAAAAATTCTTAAATCTTTGATAGACTCAAAATCTATAATTATTTATCCGTTCTTTTCTTGCTGTTATTCACTGTAGCCACTAAGGGCTTGTTAGGAATTGCGTTTGAGGAGCCTAAAAGTGCTTTTAACACTCAAAAAGTTCGTTTGAAAAAAAAAATACTCGTTTGGTAAAAAAAAATTAAAAGCGGTTTTAAGAGTCTAAAAAAGCACTTTTGGCAAAAGCTTAAAAATGAAGCTTTTGCCCAAAAGTTCTTTTTGACTTAAAAGCTTTATTTCTCAAACGCAATTCCAAACATACTCTAAGTCACGTTACATCACTCCATAACTTATCGGTAAAAATTACCATTAATACAAAGAAAAATGTTAAATGCAATTTCAAGTGCACAAGTCAAAAAATGTGTATTTAGAAGTGTGTTTGTAACATTACTCTTGATGTGAAATTAACAAATTAACCAATTTAAAATAATTTACAATTTAATGATAATTTTTACGCTCAAAAATAAGTGTACATCTACCATTTCTCTTGTACCAATTATGAAATGGCACCAACAAAAAAAAACAATAACTAGCTGAATAATAGTTAAAAGTAACTATTTTGAACACTTTTTGGCCTCCAAAAGATCAGATAGAGAATAGGTAGAATACAATACAGTGAATAGCAAATTACTGTAGCACAATGTTCAATTTTTCAAATTTTTTTTCACTCCTCTCCCTTACTTTCTCTCTCTCTCCATCTTCCTCAATGCTCGGTGGGTAAACATGCATTTTTCTCTTCATCATTTTCGACATCAAAGGGGAGGCAGAATTGTGTTCGTGAACCAACTCGTCAAACAGAACAACCATCTTTCTCTTCATCATCATGATTCATAGTGCTGGCATTTGTTTTGATAGAGAAATTTAGGCTGAAAACTCCCATCTCTCTTCCCTGAGAAATTTTGTATTCTCTGTTTTGCTGAAACCCCCTCTCTTCTCTGAGAATTGTGGTGGAGAATAGTGACAAATGAGGAGAGAGAGAGAAGAAGAGTATATACATAAAAAAAAAAAAAATTGTCGAAGTGTATTAAAAAAAGAAAAATGTTATGCTTACAAAAAAATTTAAGAAAATTACAATTTACCCCCTCAAAGTTGACAACATTTTTCAATTTAAACACCAAAGTTTCAATTTTTACAATCCACCCCCAAAGTTCCAAATTTTTGCAATTTGATCAATTGTATTCAAAACTTCCCATATTGCCTCTAATTTTTATTTTTTTATTTTTTATAAAATCGTATGTTTACGTACCATTCTACTATTTTCAGACTCTTTGAATTTGTTTTTTTTTTTCATAAAAAATCAAAAAAAAAAATCAGGGGCAATATGGGAATTTTGGGATAATATTGGTCAAATTGAAAAAAATTGGAACTTTGTGGGGGTGAATTGCGAAAATTGAAACTTTGATGTTCGAATTGAAAAACGCTGTCAACTTTAGAGGGGTAAACTGTAATTTTTCCAAAAAATCTTTACAACATGACATAGCACAATACGATTAAATTTTTTAAAAATTGAATTTATCTCTTTTTCAACCACATGTAAAAAAAAAAAAAAAATTGTGTATAAAAAAAGAAGAAAAAAAGAACTGTACTATATTATTAGCTACTTTACCTAATATTGGCTTCCTATTTAATCGTCTCTCTAGTACAGACTTTTCTCTTACGATAGTTTGACAAAGCTGGTTTTACAAAAGAAACCTCAAACGAAAGTGATGGTTAGCTTGATTTTCTTGGGCGGTGGCTTCTTACGTGCTCAACGGTCATAACGTCAGTTCTTTGCCTTCTGCCCTTAACAATGAGGCACGTCACCTTTCAAATGGGACCCTCATAGGCTTCGGGAACCTGTTTGACAAACAGGTTTGCCTCTCATGAAAAAAGTAAAGCAACTTGTTAAATACTTAATTTCGTTAATATAGAGCAGCATTATCAACAGAGAAAACAGGAATTTGTAGGGCTTATGGCGATAAGAGCAGCTTTTTTTTTTTTTTTTTTTTTCCTTAAATTTAAGAAACAAAATTATTTTTTTTCTTTCATATTCAAATACACTCTACAATAACTTTCCTTTATATTTTCTTATAGAAAAGTACTAAACATCCAATTTTTTTTTCCCAAAATCTAGTTTCTAAATAATGTGTCACAATTTCATGAGATTTATTATTTTGAAAAATATGTCACCAACTCATGGGATGATGACACATCATTTGGGAACCAACTTTTGGGAATAAATTTTGGGATGTGTAGCATTTCTCTTCCCTATAACATTAAAATATTATTAATTTTACTTTTTTAATTTATTTTTATATTCATTTATTTTGCATGGAAAGGTGTGAGAGGAGAAAGAATGTCATTTTATGATTATAATAAACCATGTGGATTGCTACAATTGAATCCAACTATAGCAATCCTAATGTATAAAGAAGATATAGAGAAGCTACTGTAAATGAGTTTTTGTGATTTTTTGAGATTTTTCCTATATGTAAGGAAGGAAAGCAGCTTTAAGGTAGCTACTGGGAATGCTCTTGTACGATGAAGTGGCCTACTGTGATCACCTAGTTAAGTAGATTTTGACTTAGAGCATTCCCATCAGCTACCCAACCGTTTTTCCTAAGTTTAAGGATCCAAACTACTTTTTACTTTCTTATTCAAATATATATCACAATAGATTTCTTTAATCATTCTTTATATCATTAAAATAATATTTTGCATTTAATAATCACATGAGAGGAGAGAGGAGAAATATTTTGTATTTAATAATCACATGAGAGGAGAGAGAATGAGTTTGTTTTTTTTTTTTTTTTTTGTGTGTATTTAATAAGCACAAGGATTGCTAAGTGGGTTTCATGTTTATGGCTCATTTAGGTAGCCTACTGTGGGTCATTTTTTGCAGTTTTTTTGACATTTTCTCTAAACCTAGGGAAGGAAATCCCAAATAGGGACTCTGCTGGGAATGCTCTTAGAGCACTAATAGCAACTTTCCAACCATTTTTCCTAAATTTATGGAATAAAACTACTTTTTAATTGCCTATAAAAAAAAAAACACTTCATAATAGATTTCCTTATTTTTTCCTATATGAATTAAATACTATTTATTTATTTTTTATTTTTTATTTTTTGAAAAATATCGGGCTGTTGTATTAATAATCAATGTCAGGTAACATCATAACATCCCTCCATTACAAAGCATCTCTCTAGTACGAATATGCGTACCAAACCCATCCTATCCCCAAAGACCCAAATTTCTCCTAGATAGATTACAGGCAATGGTGAGGGCCACCCGAAAGCTACCCAGCATCACTACCCCCATCAGGTTCTTCGAAATCTGAGTGGGGACAAACGCCTTGTCATATAATTCAACCCATTCACTGCAGGGCTAAAGCCTCTGCATGTAGGATCTCACGTATACAATCAGGGGGGTCATAAAGCCACACCTTGTCCATCTCGGTTTGCAAAGCCATGCGTGCTAGTTCGTAGGCCACGTGATTACCTGCTCTCCCTATATGTCCCAGCTCCCACAACGAGATCGAACTGAGAGCTACATGCAGGTCGTCCGTAAGATGTCCATTCGCACTCTCATCCGGCAGCTTAGAATTTACACTATCCACAACTACCTTTGCATCTCCCTCCATCTGGACCCGCATGAATCCCATCTCAGTACACAGCCGAGTCGCCATAGAAGCAGCTAAAAATTCTGCTGCTGTTGGTTCCAAAAATCCCCGTCTGGTCACACTCTTCGCCACCCACATTCTGCCCTGGTGATCCCGAATAACAACCCCGAGGTCCACACAGCCTATTTGATGATTGACTCCTGCGTCCCAATTTGCCTTGACCCACCCTAGAGGAGGGTGTTTCCAGGAACTAGAATTCGGGTTGACATCAACGCTCTCCTGTGATACGGTCTCCCCCTTCCCAAGATGCCATAAGTCCACTGCCTGAGTTGCTTGCTGGACAATAACATTGGGATGCAAAAATCGATCCTCATAAATCCAGTCGTTTCGCCTAAGCCAAATGC
>NC_081542.1:39909770-39933136 GCF_901000735.1 Corylus avellana | reverse complement strand
AATCGAAGAATCGTACTTGGAAAGAGTCTTCTGGTTTTGCCAATGGCATGCCAGTTGAGGATATTGCTGCAACACGGATTCAAACTGCATTCAGGGCGTACAAGGTATGTCGTGTTATAGACTGCACGGACTGAAGTCCTAAATATATAGGTCTAAGATTAGTTGGTTATTGTGGCGCGCCATCCTTTGTATGTATGTATGTATTTTTTTTTTTCCCTTTTTTTCATCTATTTTTCATTTTTCCTTCTTTTGGTGCCAATCTACAAGCACTTCTGTTGGTTGATTTGCATTTCTCAAGAGGAACTGATACTCGGATTTTCAGTCACACGGGCACACTGCAATATTTATACAACATTTTGCAAAGAGCATATCCATCTGATTATAATATCCATTTAACATCATGCATTGACAAGAATGGGTTTTTGATTTAGTCAGTGATGGAAGAATGGGTTTTGATTTAGTCAGTGATGGATAACAGTAGGAGATCCAAGTAAAACAAAGGGCATCATTTGGAGGTGATGTAGGACTGACAGCAAATCTGATGTAAGATAGCACATGTCCATGTGCTTACCTTTATTCGGTAAAGCTTAGTGAAAATTTTTAGGTTTGAAGTTTTAGATGATGGGGGAAAAAAAAAAAAAAAAGTAGTAGAAGCCTTTTGACTTAAATTGGGCTTGAAAAGTGATTTTTTAAAGAGTTTTAAGAATTGCAGGGCTTTTCCTTGGCAGCAGGAATTTTAGGGGAATTAGGGTTTGTGGTGGAAACGGCTGGAAAAATATACTAGGTTCAGGTTTAATTATCGAGTAACAATGAGTATGTTTTAAAGATCAAAATAAGCGAGAAAAGGAAGGAATCAGATCAGACTTGAGGATATTGAACAGTAACGGGAACTATAGTGGATCTGGTTTTATGGGTTTTGGAGACTAATCAAAGGTAGGTTCTATTAAGGTTTTAATTGGGTTCTAAGGGTGAGAAATCAAAGTCTAGTTGCAAGATTTCAAGTTGCTGGAAATTAAAGAGCAAGAAGAAGAAGAAGAAAACAATGATCTAGGTATCATGCATAACTTTCCTAAGCATTACACTTAGGGTTCCTTCGCATCACACCTTAAAGTAGTATCGCATCGCATGAATCTTTAAATCAATCTTTGCTGAAAATTTTCATAGAACACATTATTCATTGAACATAAAAACTATTATATATATATATATATATATATATATATGGAAAATGCTAGGTACTCTCCCGATATTCTTTTGGCGTTCTCCTGGTCCTAGGTAGATATTAATGTCTAAACCTAAGATCTCTTTTTGGGTTTTGACTATTAAGCCTAACTAAGACCCACAATTTTTTTATAATTAACTTGTAAAACCCACAAATGAAATTCCAATAACATAATGAAACCCAAATAAGACCCAAGGGACAAAAGTACAGCCTGTGTCTATAAATCCATAATTCTCGAAATAACCCTGACTCTTAAAATAAAGTATATATGAACCTCTCGTATTACGAGCCATTTTGATTTTAAAACTCGATTTTTTATTTTTTGAACTATAGGTCCCCGGTTCTCAATTTTTTTTTTTTTTTTTTTTTTTAAGTCTTAAGAAGGTATAACTAGAAAGAAAAAAAGTTTTCGTTTAAAAATTTGATGAAATTCCTAACAGAAGTCTTTGATTTAAAACAAGTCAATCTCTGGTTTTAAAGTCAAAAATTAGAAAACTTGAGTTCTCACATAAAGAAACTCTAACTAAGACTCAATTGCTGCAAATGTAACTATCAACAGCATTGATTAGACCCTACATCAAATTTAGACCATGAAAGTTTGAGGAAAGAGAATAAAATTCCTGCCAGATGGAAGGCATTGCATGAAAGCACCATAGTTTAAGCACATTACCCTCAGGTGTCTTTAGTCCCTGTTATATGAGGGTAAAGTGCTGTTTGTTTTTCTAATTTGACATTTTTGCCCTGTTAACTGTAGTTACAGATGTTATATGAACCTTGAAGGATTTACTCGTTTCCCTTCTAGTAACAGAAATTTTAATTGATCTCTGCTGTATAATTGGCGACAATTCTATTCTACTACTGCTTAGTTCTAAATTATACGGTTAGCAGTTGGCCAATGTATAGTCACTAGGCAAATAAGAACCCTACATTTCCTTCTTAGGTGGCTAACTCATCAAATCCTCAAAGAGTTATAGACTTAATACTGTAAGAGGGACAGTGTAGTCATTCATTGCCAATTTGTTGATGTCATGAAGAAGAATTATTTTTGTTTTACTGGTTCTTATGGTTCAATGATTTAGTTTCACATCTTTCTGATTTATTTTGACCTCTTGCAGGCTAGGAAAACCTTACGTCGTTTGAAAGGTATAGTAAGGCTACAGACCCTGACCCAAAATTATCCTGTTAAGAGGCAAGCTACAACAACATTGAGCCATCTTCACTCGTGGAGCAAAATACAAGCCCAGATAAGAGCTCACAGACTGTGTATGGTGACAGAAGGTCGGCTTAGACAGAAGAAATTAGAGAATCAACTAAAACTTGAGGCAAAGCTTCATGACCTAGAGGTTAGACCACCTGCTCCCATGTGTGAGGACTTGCATGACATGAACCTATCAATAATAGTGCCAAATTATCTATCGACTACATGGCATCTCTTTCCTTTAATATTATGAAGGGATGTCTGGATTCCTTGTTCTCTGTCTGTTTCTGAAAGTAAAATTTCAGAGTTGTTAGACGGGGTTGCATCCAGGGAGTTCTTGGTCCTTTAGAACTTAACATTCCTCAGGATAGCAATACTGAGATTCTTGATCCTTTATGCCATTGGTGCTTTCTTGAAAAAAAGAAAAAAAAAAAAAAACAAAGGGAAAAGAAAAGGAAAAGATTAAGATTTAAAGTATGATTTTTTTTTTTCTTGGTAACTAGTCTATAATTCATTCTTCAGCGTGTCATTTGGGGAAAAATTACCCTGAGGCGTACGTTTCCTTTTTCGATTTGAAGATCAGAGGCTTGAGGACATCCATTTAGCTGATTGTTGCTACAAGCCTACACCCCTTGTGTCTTCCAATTAAAAATATTTAATAGATGGACCTTTTTGAATCCAATTAACTCACTCACAATGGATAACCAGGTGGAATGGTGTGGTGGCTCTGAAACGTTGGACGAAATTCTTGCAAGGATACATCAGAGAGAAGATGCAGCTGTTAAGCGGGAGCGAACTATGGCCTATGCCTTTTCTCATCAGGTATGTCATTCTCATTGCTTTGGCTCACAGAATCCATTTGGAATGAATACTAATTACATGATTTGCAGTGGAGAGCCAACTCTAGTCAGGGTTATGGTAATTATGAACTTAGTAAAACTAATTGGGGTTGGAGCTGGTTGGAACGTTGGATTGCTGCGCGCCCATGGGAAAGCCGTGTCCCCCCCAAGTCTATTAGCCCAAAGAAACCCCAGAGTACACAGTCTAGCAAGGTTGGTAGAAATGTAAGTCCATTGACACCTAAAACATCTGTTTCAGTCAAACCTCCTTCGGCTAATGGGAGGGGAATCACAAAGGTGGCCCGGAGATTGTCTTATCCGGCTGCCGAAAAACCTGCTGCAAAAGAAGGGAGCATTAAAGCTGAAGAGGCAAACAATAAGAAAGAACAGTTGGTATCGTAGCGCAGATGGAAATGTGAGGGAAACCCCATTTTTTATTTATGTGCTTCTATCTGATTTTTTTGCATAGTGGAGTGGCTTGGTAGTAATATGCTTTGGCCTGCGGTACAGAATAACTGGAAAGACCTGGATATGGGACTGACCTAGCCATTGTTTCCTCCTTACACTTCTTATTATTATTTTTTTTCCCTATAATGTATAGATTCAAAGGAAGACAATATATTATTTCTGGTGTAGATATCTGTTGGTGATGATTTGGAAAGGCTGGTAATTGTTATTTCTATTGTTTGTTCTCTTCCATATGTCTTTGCCAGTGTGCTGAGATGGCTCATGCAGCTGCAGGCCTTAACATGTGTAAGTAACATTTTACCATATTCCCATCCCCTTGTTTATAAGGTCCACACTTCCTTCACATAGCAGTAAAAATTATCATCCGATCCAATATTCAATGGTGATTCTTTCAAAATTCAATGGTGATTTTCATTGCCATGTTAGTGTAAACTTGGAAGTGCATGTGCATTATCATGTTATTAATTATACTACAAAAGAAATTTATCCCTAATACCCCTCTTTAGAATGCATTACATATTGTGAATCTCAAGGAACATTATACCTTCATTCTTTCGAAAAGGACGAAGGAAAATAGTGATAAATCTTTGAATAAGGCAATGATTGTGAAGTTCTTGAGCATAGTGGTTTATAAGGTCCCATTTCACAGATGCAACTCAGACTGAGAATGGACATAAATATTCCAAAATCTGTGTTGAGAACATTACAATGGGAGGAAAACTTAAGCATGTGACGCCACAAAAAGTTATTCTCACGTTGAGTAGGTGGATTATTAAGGTGCTCATAGATGCTAAGTTCCACATTGATTTCTGACTATGTGAGAATGAGCTTTACAAGTAATTTTAGAGAGCTTCAATTGTAACTTAACTAGTTCTTCTAAAGTGATAGTATAGATGTAGCTAGCGTTTTTTTTTTTTTTTTTTTTTTTTTGAATGCATTGCATTGTGTGGGCTCTGAAGAGAATGTTAAAGATTTGAGTCAAAGAAACTGTAACACCCCGAAAATTAGTTAGTACTACATTGGGCAGATGTGGCTAGCGTTTTCGTGAACATTACATAAGATTTGTTTGGTCTTGAGATTTCGCACTATTAAAACGACAAATTACGATTTTAACAAACGCTTAATTGTGTTTTTATAAAATTACGTTTTCATTAATTGCTTTTTGAAATTGCTATTTTTCAAAATACATGATTTGAAACCATTAAATCAAACTGACTTCACATTGGACCGATAATCAAATCTAACGCTCATGGGATTATTGAAATTCACGAAGGATTACAAGTCTTTCAAATGAAACGTATTTTCCTATGATTGGGTTAAGCTTATCACCTTTATTTTTTCTTCTACCTGAGCAATACAAATGAAAAGGAAAAGGGAAGCGGTAAGTTTATGATTATTATTATTATTATTATTATTATTATTATTTAACTTCACAAATGGCTTTGGAACTTTCATGTGTTTTGAGAAAATTTCTCAAAGTTCAGAAACTCTTAATTTCACCCCCTCGAACTTTTAATTTAATGCAGTCTACATCCATATGTTAGGATTTGGTGTTAAACAAACAATAAAATTGATGAAATGATTTTTATACACCTAGAACTATTATAAAATTCTAAATTTGCCCTTAATTTGACATTTAAAAAACGTTGAGGGTAATTTGGTACTTTTTATAGCCTCATTTAGGATTTAACGCCAAATCTTAACGAATTAGGTAGATTGCATCAAATTAGAAGTTTAATGGGTGAAATTGAGAGTTTGAACTTTGGGGAGTCTTTCTCAAATCGCTTGGAAATTCACGAGGCCTTTGTGAAGTTAACTTCCTCCTCCTCCTACCATTTTTTTATTTTTTGTAATTGGATAAGTTTATGACTTGATAGCAGGGATGTTGATAGTTTGAAAAAATAATAATAATAATAATAAATAATCTACCTTTGTCATTGACCAGCCTGTAGGCTGTATCCTTGTATGAATTCTGTTTAAGGGAAAACCAGATTCAAAATTAGGCCATGTGGTTCCATTGGGGGCTTCCTAGCTGCTATGGAGCAGGATAATTAGGTGTCAGAAAAGGATGAAAAAAACAGTAGAAGAAACGATAGACTATTTTATTTGGACATAACTATAATTATATTTGTTCGAAAATAACCGATGACAAAAAGAGCTTAAACATTAAAAACTGCATTAACTCTTTTAGCGCATATTTAAGATTACGTTTGAAAGGTCTAAAAGTACTTTTAACACTCAAAAGTGCGTTTGAAGAAAAAAAGTATTTGTTTAGTAAAAAAATTAAAAGCGCTTTTAATAGTTCAAAAAACTTAAAAATAGCCAAAAAACACTTTTGACAAAAGCTTTAAAATGAAGTTTTTCCCAAAAAATTCTTTTTGACTTAAAAATTTTATTTTTCAAACGCAATCCCAAACAAACTCTTAAACCCGGTTGATAATAAGTTGAGGTATTGTTGGATTGACTATTGGCATGATTATAATAGTACTTACTCGAAGATAACCAATAACAAGAAGAACCTAAAAAGTAAAAACTGCATTCACTCCCTTAAACCCATCTGATAATTAAGTTGAATTATTGCAGATTTTGTTGCCGTAAAAGCACACGTAATAAATTCCACCAGATTTTCTTGGCTTGTAAAGCAGATTTGCTGTAAACCCAAGATCTTGAATTTATACCAACAAGTCTTTAAGTATTAATTCCTTGGAGCACCTGCACCGTCACGTTAAGCAAACTGCAAACATACGCTACAGCCACACAGTTTCCAGCTGCAGCACAACCCAAAACACAATGGCGAAAATTTCATCTGAATTCGCTTTCTGGGTCATCTTTTTGGTCATCACATCTGGTGAGCCCTCTCTCTCTCTCTCTCTCATATAACTGTTGCGTGAGTTGAGAAATGTAACACTATTGATCAGCAGGCGTGCCATTCCGGAGGGTGCCAGCCGCTGAAGCAAGGGGGCCATTTCGGTGTCCCCGCATGATCGACTGCAACAGTGTGTGCCAAGGATTCCCCAACTGCTGCGTTGACGGCCTATGCATTTGCGCCGCTTGCAATTACACTTCTCCGCCCAACGGGAAATAAATTAATATTGCGAAGTAGTTTTTCCCTCCACTGTGAACAAGTTGATTAAATAAAAGTAGCATTTAACGTGGAGTTCAAACAATTCTGAATGTTTTATCGATGCTCTTAATTTACTGTAACCAATTAGGAGAATAGAAGGGACCAAATGAAAGGGTAATATTTACACCATCTCGTGATTGACAAGCACAAGACAAAAGGAATTCATGCGCTGTACGTAGTTGATGAATTGCCCAAAAGAGCTTTAATCCATTAAAATGGGATCCAACTTGAATCTGCTGGAAATGGCTTGTTCTCGTGCTCGAATTGAGGCTCTACAGTAAGGTAGGGGGCATTTATTGATCAGTTGCAATGCTTTTTGTTTTTGGGGTCAAACTGCCACCATACTAAGGGGGCTGAAGTCGGTGACTGGAGGAGGAAACTCAGAGAGGGTTTGAATTGAGCAGCACGAATTCTCTTCGGTTAGGACTCCGACCAAAAAGGAAAAAGCACAAAAGGGATTCGGGTTGATTCCTCACTTTTAGTTTGTTGTGAATCTTGTGGTTTGCTTGTGGAAGGCAACACTAACCGCAGGGTTAATTCTTGGAATCATAGACCAAAAAAGATCCATATTGGATCGGAATTATATATACATATAGTCGATACAACTGATTGCAAACCATACGCCAACTGCAAATGCCCTATTATGAAAAGGAGATTGATAGAGTCATAGAGGTAAGCTTGGAGAGTTATTGGGTGTGCTACCGCGGATGCCTCGCTTTAGGGCTAAGCAAATTACCGATTAACCGACTTTCGACCGACACCAACCGTTACCGACTAAATGGCGGACAATAGGCGGCATGATTTTTTTTATTCCGAATTTTTCGGTTTGGTAGGCGGAAGAGGTTTTTTAACCGAACCGACTTTCAACCGACTTTACCGACAAATTTGCCACTTTTCCACATACCGACATAACCGACACCGACTTTACCGACTTCCGACCGACACCGACTTTACCGACCACATTTGGTTTGAAATGCGAAATAAAATAAAATTTGACAGAATAAGTCAGTGAAATAACCGACTTTATCGACATTGTCGGTTCGAAAGGCGAAAATAAAAATTTTCTACCGAAACCGACATTACCGACCGACGCTCAGCCCTACCTCGCTTCATTGGAGCATCATCAATGAGCTCTCTAAAGTTTAACTAAAAAATCTACTTTTGTTATTTTATCTAACTACTTTTTACAAGCACCAAATATAAAGCGCTCTAAAAATTTCTCTACTTTAACTAAATATTAGTTTTATTGATTGTTAGTTGGTTGAAACTTTTGCTGCTCACTATCTGCCCGCTCTCTAAATATTTTTCTACTTTAACTAAATATCAAGCTCTCTATATATTATCTTTTGCCACTCGCTGTCTGCCAACCCTTTGTATTTATGGGAGGGAAACATAAATGCCCTTTGCTCCTTGACGCCCTGCAATTGTCATCCTTGTCTTTTACTGGACGACGTGGCGGGAGATAATTCTCTACTACATGTCTTCTATTATTTCGAGGTGAGTAGATTAACCCTTTACTGCTTACCAATTGCCACCAAACTGTTACCAATCGACGACTGACTTCCAATGGTCGGTAGGTGGGATAACAATACTATTTCAATATCGGTTCGATTGGTAGGCGAGATAATTTTTTTTTTTTTTTTTTGTTGGTCAACCGACAATTATGTTAAATTTTAAATTTTAACATATTGTAGGTTTTTCAAGTGAATTTAACATATTGCTAAACTGACTTAATTGATTTTTCGAGTGAATTTTTAATTTATTTGGTAGGTTTCTCTATTATGTTCATCTAACTGATTTGTGGTTGTCCTTTTGGTCTGTATTCCATAAATTTATATTCCATAAATTTACTTTTTCTTTTCATTTATAAAGCACATGTTTTACTGATTCTATAGTTACAAGGAACTTGATAAATCTTAACATAAAAACTTGTAACCGAACACACATTAACTGACTTAACCGAACACATATTAACCAACTGACAAATTAATTGAAAGAGTCGAAACTAACTTATATACCAATTATCCCCTAATTCTCATATCTGACTTAGCTAACATGTCAGGTGTTAGATCATGGATCAGCCATATTAGGCCCAACAAAACAATCATTCGGCCCATATTACAAGCTCGGTTATTTACACCTGCTTACCGAACTTAAGCTCGGTAATTTTATACCCACCTAAGTTCGGTATATGACACTCAGTTCAAAGACTCGGTAAACCGAGTCTAGCATATACTCAAGAAGGTTCTCCTCAGGAGGCTTTATCTACTTACGTGGCATTCTCCTATTATTCATCAATACAATATATGACACATGGATCCTCGGTAGGACCACTATGCCAGATAAGCAACTACTATCTGATGCCTATAAATGAGGTCTCATCTCAGTTTTTGGGGACCTCTCTCTTTCCTTCATCGGATATTCTCAATTCTCTTCATCTCATTTATAATCCTCAAAGTTTATATTTTTTTCTTAAACACAGTGACTGATTTAGGCATCGGAGCTATTCCTCGCCGGCTAACACCGGTAGCTTTGATCCTTTTCTTATTATTTTGTAGTTAGGTGATTCTTTGGACATCACAATATTCACAGGGTTCGTGCTACGTCATCATTCGGAAAACTGTGTTTAAATAGTTTAGCGCAGTCTGTGGGAATCGATTTTTATCGGTTCTTACTAATTTCAAAATTCCGATATGGTGAATACATCCCCACACCCTATTCCGAATGTTCAAAGTGATGTTCCTGGAACATCACATGATCCGAATACTCAAACAGTTTTATTAGAAGGTTTTATGAGGCGAATTGTTGAATCAATTGAAGCTATGAAGAAACAAAATGAAGATATTGTTTCTAGGTTACTTCCTAGAAAAGATCTAGTATTAGAAGAAAGGCATGAAGAAATATTTAGAGAGCCACAACTACCGATCCGACAACAATCAATTCGGCAAGATGATGAAAGTTCAGTACATGAAAGTCATAATACTGTCCGAACAAAAGAAAATTCTCACCGAGAACAGTCTTGTAATGATATACATCTTGGTGGCAAGTCTCATCATGATGAATCTAATTATGTTAAGTCTCATCATAGTCACTCACATCATGTAAAGCCCGAGGAGGTTATTGTAAACAAAGATGTTCAAGATCTTAAAGAAAAATATGAAAAAATGGCTCTTTTGATTGAAAATGGTAAAAATTGGTCTGTGACCAAGGATCTTATGCAGTATACCAATTTACCTTTTACTGATCGGGTGATGAAATTTCCTCTTCCTAATAAGTTTAAGGTTCCTTGAGTTGATAAGTATGATGGAAGTGGAGATCCTTCTGATCATATAGAAAGTTTCCGAGCTCATATCATTCTTCATGATACCCCTAACGAAATTGCTTGCCGAGCTTTTCCTTTAACTCTGAAAGGGATTGCTAAAGAATGGTTTGGAGGCTTGAGTCCTAAATCTGTTGATAGTTTTGATTCTCTTGGACGACAATTTCTAAGTCAATTTCTTGTGATTCGGAAAAGAAAGAAAAGTCCTGCATATTTGTTATCTCTTACACAAGGGAAAACCGAATCTTTAAAAGATTATATGCTACGGTTTAATCGGTAGAAGTTGACAGTGGAAAATCCAAATGAGTATACAGTTCTTTCAGCTTTGATACATGGAATAAAAACTGATGGGCCATTGATGGCTGAATTAGCTCGGAAACTGACTTTGGGAACTCTCCGACAATTTATGAATAAAGCTGAGGAATTTATCAATCAAGAAGAAACTATTTCAGCTTTGATGAAGTCTATAGCTGAAGGAGGTAAGCCAATTTCTGACCCTACTAAAGCAACATCAAGGGCATTCGTTGAAAAGAAGAAGAAAAATCAGCAAAAATTTAAAAAATCCAGAAAAGAAGATTGAGCTACCACACAAGCAGAATCAACAGCAGTATGTAGGATGGACACCTTTAAATACAACTGTTTACAAGGTGTTCATGGAGGTGAGGAAAGATCCGAACTTCAGATGGCCAGGAAGGATGAAAGCTCTTCCCCAAAATCGTAATATTCAGAAATTCTGTGAATGTCATAATGATCATGGACATTATACCGAGAATTGTATAAGTCTTCGGTTTGAGATTGAAAAGTTTCTAAAGAATGGGAAGTTATTAAAATTCCTAGATGAAGAAAAGGGGAAAGATAGCAATCCTCATAACAGTCAAAATCAAAGGTCGGAGCAGAATAATGATAATTCGCGTAATCAGAAGCAAAGATGTGATGAACTGAGGATTTCTCAGAACAATCAACAAAGTTCTCATAATCATACTATTGTTGGTGAGATTCAAATAATTTCAGGAGGATTAGCTTGTAGAGGAGAATCTAGATCGGCAAGGCAAGCAAAAATGGAAGAAATTTACTTTCTTGAAAAGCCTTCCAAAATACAAAAACAAGATCCAATGATCCTGACGTTTTCAGAAGAAGATGCAAAAGAGATTTCAATGCTTCATGATGATGAACGAGTAATAACTGTAACAGTGGCTAACCATGCTGTTCACCGAGTTTTAGTGGACAATCGTAGCTTGGCAGATATTTTGTGTTGGACAGTCTTTCACCAACTGGGTATTGGTCAGGAAAAAATCAAACCTGTTTTGTCACCATTGATCGGGTTTGCAGGAGAGCATGTTCAACCGAGAGGGTTGATTTCTCTTCCTATTACAGCAAGAACTGCTCTTAAACAATCTACTATTATGGTGAATTTTTTGGTAGTTGACCGACCATCAGCTTATAATGCAATTATTGGTCGCCCAACTTTGAATCAGTTGAGAGCTGCAACTTCCACTTATCATCTGAAGATGAAGTTTTTGACAATTGAATGAGTTGGTGAGGTTAAAGGTGATCAGGTTGAAGCAAGAAGGTGTTATAATACATCTTTGAAAAGATCTTCAAAGTTAGCATTATTGACAATCGGTAATGTGGGTAGTGAAAAGAAGATTCAGTTGAAAAAAGAACCAGACGAGCAGTTGATTGATATATCGATAGCAGAAGGGAAAATTGTAAAGATCGAGTCTCAGTTGACTTCAGAAGTTAAAGAAATTCTTATTCAATTTATTCAGGAAAATTTGAAAGTCTTCGCATGGTCTCATGAAGATATGCCTGAGATTGATCCGAAAGATATTGTTCAACAGTTAAATGTGGATCCAGAGATAAGACCAGTGAAGCAGAAGCGAAGAAAGTTTGCTCCTGAAAGAAACATGGCTATTGCCGAGGAAGTAGATAAATTGCCCAAAGCTTAGTTTATTGAAGAAGTATATTATCCCGATTGGTTGGCAAATATAGTAATGGTAAAAAAATCTAATGAAAAATGGAGGATGTGTGTAGATTTCACTGATCTTAACAAGCCCCGCCCAAAAGACAGTTTTCCATTGCCACATATCAGTTCATTGGTTGATTCGACAGCTAGATATGAGTTGCTAAGTTTCATGGATGCATTTTCTGGCTACAATCAAATCTTCATGCACCCATTTGATTAAGATAAAGTAGCATTTATTACTGACCGAGGTTTATACTATTACAAAGTTATGCCTTTCGGTTTAACGAATGCTGGTGCTACTTATCAAAGGTTAGTAAACAAAATGTTTTAGGAACAAATCAGGAAGAATATGAAAGTTTATGTTGATGATATGCTAGTCAAGAGTAAGCTACAAACAGATCATGTGAAGGATTTACAAGAAGCATTCATAACGTTGAAGCGGTACAAAATGAAGCTGAATCCTAAAAAGTGTGCTTTTGGAGTTTCATTAGGAAAGTTTCTCGATTACATGGTGTCAAACCGAGGAATAAAAGCCAATCTTGAAAAAATTCAAGCAGTATTAGATATGCAGTCTCCGAAGAATACAAAGCAAGTTCAGTAGTTAACAGGAAGGATTGCAGGGTTAAACAGGTTCATTTCTCGTTCTACTGATAAATGTCTTCCTTTCCTTAAATTTTAAGAAAAGCATTTAAGTGGTTTGAAGAATGTGAACAAGCATTTGAGCAACTAAAAAAGTATCTGGTCAGTCCACCTCTGCTGAGCCGAACTGTTCCTGGCGAATCATTGTATTTGTATTAGGTATATCTTTAATTGCGGTCAGTGCAGCTCTCATTCGGGAAGAAGGAGTTCAAAAACCAGTATATTTCATCAACCGAGCATTACGTGGCACCGAAGAAAGATATGTGCAAATGGAAAAGCTTGCTTTTGCTTTAACAATTGCATCAAGAAAGCTTCGACCATATTTTCAAGCTCATACAATCAATGTGCTAACCGAGTATCTGTTGAAGAAAGTGCTTCGAAAATTGGATTTATCTGGTCAGTTAGTTAATTGGGTGATTGAACTTAGTGAATTTGATATACAGTTTGTTTCACGAAATGCTATCAAAGGTCAAGCACTTGCAAATTTTTTGATAGAATTTACTAATATGCAATACCTAGAAGTGTGGCCGAAAGACAAGACATGAGTGATTTATGTGGATGGGTCATCTACAAAGAAGAATGGTGGAGCTGAAGTAGTATTAATTACACCAGATGGGAAAGAATTGAATAGTTCTTTGAGATTAGAATTCAAAACTACTAATAATGATGCAGAGTATGAAGCAGTCATAGCTGGACTCGGTTTAGCCTGAGAGATGGAAGCAAAGTCTGTAAAAGTACGTAGTGATTCTCAAGTAATTTTGGCCACATTCGTGGTGAGTTTGAAACCAAGGGAAGTAAAATGTAGCTATATTTGTCTAAAGTACAGAATATGCAGAAGTTTTTCCAAAGTTCTGTATTGTTAAAATCCCGAGATAAGAAAATGAAAAAGCAAACTCTTTAGCTTGAATGGGTTCAGCAATTGATGATGAAATGGAAGACACTGCTCCACCAATTAAAGTTTTACAACAACCTGCTATAACCGAGAAGGTCATGCTTTTGACAATAGAAGTTATGCCTGCTTGGGCTGCAGAAATAGTTGAATATTTAGAAAGAGGTGTTCTGCCAAAGGATAAAAAGAAAGCAGTGCAATTAAAGAAAAAGGCTGCTCGATTCACTCTACTCAATGGAGTTCTTTTTAAACGAGGTTTTATGTTACCTCTTCTTAAGTGCGTTTCTAAAGAAGAAGGTAATTATATTCTTCAGGAGATCCATGAAGGGATTTGTGGCAGTCATTCGGGAGCAAGAGTGTTAGCACACAAAGCTGTTAGAGCAGGATTTTTCTGGCCGAATATGAATCAAGACTCCATGCAAATAGTCAAAACTTGTGACAATTGCCAACGGTTTGCTAATATTATTAAGCAACCTCCTGAAGAGCTTAGTTCAATCTCTTCACCTTGGTCATTCTCACAGTGGGGGGTGGATATAGTAGGACCGTTACCTTGAGGAAAATGGGGTGTTCGGTTTGCTATAGTTGCTGTAAATTATTTCACCAAATGGGCAAAGGTAGAAGTCTTAGTAAATATTACAGCAAAGAGTATTGAAAAATTTCTTTGGAAAAATATTATCGGTCAGTATGGAATTTCACATGTATTTGTCACAGATAATGGCAAGCAATTCGACTGTGATTTATTCTGGGAATGGTGTGCTAGACTTCCTATTAGAAATTATTTCTCATCTCCAGGACATCCTCAAGCAAACGGGCAAGTGGAAGCAACAAATAAGACTATATTCAAAATTCTGAAGAAAAAGCTCAGTGAACGTAAAGAAAGTTGGGCAGAGGATCTTCCAGAAGTTTTATGGGCATATCGCACTACCAGAAAAACTCCAGCTGAGGAAAATCCTTATGCATTAACTTTTGGGACCGAGGCAATCATTCCAGCTGAAATTGGATCAGGGAGTTTTCGTGTAGAAACTTTTAATTCCGAGCTTAACAATGAGGTCTGAAGCTGCATCTCGATCTTTTGCAAGAAAAGCGCGATCAAGCTCAGATAACTATGGTAACATATCAGCAGAGGATAGCTCGGTATTTTAATCAGCGAGTTAAACATCGCAGTTTTAAAGTTGGAGATTTGGTCTTGAAAAAAGTCACTATAGCCACTAAAGATTCAGCTAATGGAAAATTAGCACCAAACTAGGAAGGACCATACAAAGTAATTGAATATTCAAGAACAGGAGCATATCATCTCACAGACTTTGAAGGAAAACAACTCCAACGACCATGGAATGCTAAACATCTTAAGAAGTATTTTGTATAAAAATTATAATTTCAGAGATTCATCTTTTGTTATTCTGCTATTGTAAAATAAGTGTTTTATGAATAAAGAATCTTCTGAAGTTATAATCATACAAAAATCTTAATGTACATAGCAGACCAGATGCTCTACTCCACACTCGGAAAATATAGCTGAACTAAGCGCTTTTCCGAGCATCCAATTTGGAAATATAGTTGTTAAATAGCGCTTTCCCGAGCTTAGTTCGGTGAAATACAACCGAGACACTTTCCCGAGGATGACTTCGGAAATATAGCTGAACTAAGTGCTTTCCAAACTTAACCTTTAAACGAAGGTTCACCTTAGTGAAATATAGCAAGGTGCTTTCCTGGGCATAACTCGGAGAAATATAGCCAATGGGCTTTGTTAAATGCTTAAATATTCATATTTTAGCCTTTAACTTACATGTGTTAATCCTTTAGTTTTGGTTAATTTATGTCATTTTAGTTCTTTTATGTGTTTTCCTTGTTTTTGTAGGTCCTTGGAAGAAAAAGAAGCAATCTCAGAAGTTACGGACTTAAAAGAGCTATTTTGGAAAAATAGAAGGCTCTAGTAGTGCGATCGATCGCAAGGGATCTACGATCGAGCGCACTACAGGCAAAGACGACGAGCACAAGGCACCCGCGATCGAGCGCTCAGCACAAGAGGATCGATCGCAGTCCTGTGATCGATCGCACATGGGCTGCGATCGAGCGCACCTATGCGTGATGAGCAAGTCAGCCGCCAGCCTTGATATAGAAAGTGCAATTTCTAGGGTTTTGTAACTTAGTGCGAACTAGGTCTGAAACCCTACAATTTTTAGGGTTTCTAAAGTATTCCTAATGCTTATAAATAGACCCTTAAACCTCTAGAATAGACACACAATTTCCAAGGAGAAGAATTGGAGTTCTTCAAGTTCAAGATTCGAGTTTATTCTTTTCCTTTCTTTTTATTTTATGAAGATGTTTAACATTAAACTTATGTGTAACTAATTTATTTAGTAGGGCTAGATTGAAGCCCTAGTTTTGTTTAGTTAATATTCAATATTGGCGCCTTTGTGATGATCATATTGTGATATTTAACTTCATTAATTCCTGCTTTCATGAATTTCTCATATGTGTGTGCCTGATCAACATATGCATGTGGTATGGACTAGTTAGTTAAATCAATTTGGATGATCGAGTTCTAGGTTTAATAAAAGTAACAAAAGAAATCCACACCGGGTTCTTGGGTTAATCAACATGAGGAACCGGGAGTATACTAATGTGGTATTTTTGTGACCAAAAATATCAATTATAAAATTACCACTCAAAATAGGACGAATCTTTGTAGGATACGGCTATAGAGAGGGTGTCGAACCACAAGGACTGCAAGGGTTTTGTTATCAAATTCGAAAGATCAAAATTAACTTAATTAAAAAGAGAATTGATTTGATTTTCTTTAAAAGTAAAATGCATGAAAATAAAAGCGATTTAAAATAAGAGAGAGAGTGTAGGGTATTGACTTCACCTCTATCCGCACAACAATGGCTAATCATAATTAATCCCAGAAATTCATTCTATGCATGTTATAAATAAACAAGAAACTACCTTATTAAAAAATAAGCATAATCTATCTTCGGTTGGCACGGATTGTCCACTTAACCACTAAGATGCGGTACGACCCGTTTTCCCGAAGTATAAATTATCAAATTTTTTAATAGGATACATACAATCAATGAATAAGTATAACTCATCTTCGGTTGGCACAGACTATCTACCTAAATTACACTAAACTAAGGTGTAGTACAATCTGTCTTCCCTAGGCATGGCCTATCAAATCCTATTAATCATATGTCAATTAAACCCATTGTATAACCATCATCCTCATAATCACAGAAAACAATAATGATTTGAGATCAACAACAGTAAAATATTTTCTAAGACAATAGAAGAATTTCACAAATATTGATTTTGAAATTTAAGAACAATTGCATTTAATATGAAGAACATAAATCAATTGTAGCAATCCTAATAGTTATACAATCAACATGCATAAATTGAAAATCTAGAAATTAAATACAATCAAACCATTGTGCTTGGATAGGGTTACATCAACACCTCACGAAGGGGTTTAGCCGCTCATCATCTTCTAAGCTCCAAAAACAAACTTCTGATTTCTAGCTCTAGGAAGCGGTGTGTCTGTTTACAATGTTTAGAGCCCTATTTATAGGGATTAGGAGAACCCTAAAAACCCTAGAAACCCTCAGAAAACCAGAGGTCAGTCTCCCAATCCAATTGGGAGACTGAAAACCAAATCAACGCTGGAAAAGGATTGCTGCCGTGCAATACACGCCCGAGTGCGCTCGATTCGAAGTTTTGTGCGCTCGAGCACAGTGTGCTCGAGCCTAGCTATTATGCGCATGAGAGCAAGCATTCGCTCGGTCCCTCGCCGCTGACGCTCGATCACAGGTGCGCTCGAGCTCAGGAATAGCTGTGCTCGATCTTAGATCCAGAATGCCCAGCTTTTTGCCCTTTTCAGCCCAATTTTCAATGGTTTGTCAAATAAGACTTGAAACACAAAAAAAAAAAAAAAAAACACAAAATCAAACAACTAACAATGCTAAGGAATTAACATATGCAAATTAAAGAGCTTGAATATGCAACATTCGGCGCTTATCATATACACTCATGCCCTAGGCTTCATGTGTTTGTCGATTTCCACAGAATCATGCTTTCTTAAAGAATAATTTAGTATACACCCATACTAAATCCTTTAAGAAAGAAAAGAATTAGAGTATACACCCATGCTTAACTCGTTGTTTAGAAAAATCTATAGCTTAAAGAGTATACACTCATGCCCTTAAGTTGACAAATATTATATATACATAACATGATCAAAACACTGGCATATTGTTATATCATCTAAACATAATTAGTGGTGAATATCAAAGCCTTACCTTTTTATTATTATCAACCCAATTTCAATCCTTGTTTTATTTTACTTAAGGAATTTATTTTAAGCAAAATTTAGTAATCCTTGTGGGAATGACCCCGTACTTGCATCATATACTACTATGTTGATCTTGTGCACTTCCGGGTAAAACGTACAATTATTTGCCTATTAATTTAGGTCGATATTTATAACAACACGCTTTCCTAAGGCAAAATTTTTCAGAGAAATATTGCTGAACAAAGCGCTTTCCTGAGGTACACTTAGCGAAATATAGCCATGGTGCTTTCCCAAGTTTCAGTTGGAGAAATATAGCCAAAGCGCTTACCTAAGGCGAAGACTTCGGTGAAAACTAGCTAAACTAATCGTTTTCCCAAAGTAAATGTTCAACTTATACAGTTGAACCGAGTACTTTCTGAACCAAACATTCTCGGTGAAACACTGTTGAACGAAGTTTTTCCCGAGACCGAGTATCATGCAACACAATTGCAATGATTAAGTTCTTACCCTGTAATTTATAAAGATTCCCATTGTTTATTAATTGAACTTATAACCTATGGGAATTAGGGGGTACACATGTATGAAGCAATTTATAAAGCCATTCATTCACAACAGAGTACAAATCACAAAGTAAGAAGAGCAAAACACAAAAACTTTCTATTCATTGTAAAAAATGGAAGAAACAGGAATTCATTTCATTGCAAAGGATTACATTTGGAACTTCTGTTAGCTCCATCCGATACATGGTCCCATTCTTCATCTGATACATTTATTGACTTTTCCGAGTTATCATCAGATAAAGATTCTTTGGGATGCTCTTTAGCAGCAAAAGGTTCCCTAATTTCATATCTGGCAAATGGGTTGAAACCAAAGTATGTAATGCCTTTGCAGTCTGGCATTTGCTTATGTTCGACTATAGCAATCTTCATGATAGCTTCTTCGGTAGGGGGAATATCTTCGGGTTTAATTGTATCAAGGTCAACACCTTCAGGGGGATTCTTTGACCAGCTCTGGAAAGTTTCAAAACCCTAGATGAAACCTATGCCACCGTAATTTCGGCCCCAGGAAGCAAATGAAAGATGCTTGTAGAAATTCCAAGCTTTACCCTTGTATCTCATCACTTGGTCTTTAGCTCGGGCAAATTTTCTTTTAAGACTTAAAGTCTTCTTCCCAGCAATCTTAAGCTTCTTATCTGTTGACTTACGTTCCTTCCCAGCAGCTAGAAGTTGTTCTTGAGCTACTTTCAGCTTTCCCTCAGCTACATCATCTCTAGTACATTGAACAGCAGAATATCTCTGTGCTTCTTCAAGTTCTTCAGAAACTGAGTTAATACGAGACTCGGTAGCTCGGCATTAGCATGATTCTCTTTAAACTGATTAGCTTCATCTTCAAGGGTTGAGTAGTCGGTTAACAACCTCTCATTTTTTGCCTTCTTAGCAGCTAACTCAGTTTCTAATTCTCGAATTAGAGAATTTGCTTGAACAGATTGAGCCTCCAACTCTGTTATCTGCTCTCCAGAAAGAAGAAGCTCACTCACTTGCTAGGATGATACTTCTTGTAGCCGTTTAATCTCACCTCAGCATCTTCAAGTTTCTTTTTTGAATTCTCGGCCTCCAGAGCCGAACTCTCAGCAGACATTCTGAAATGAAGGTAGTAGTTCATACTATGCATTGATCCCTACAAGGAAAAGAAGTTCATCAAAATAAGAATATTATTATCTAAATTCAAAAAGATAAAAGAAATATTTACCTTAAGTTGATGATACAACATGTGCTCCATTACTTCCTTCGGGAATTGGGCCCTAATATCTGGTGCATGGTTGGCCTGGATTAAGTTAGCTAAGGCAACGAAAGGATTGCCAAACCAACTGTCACCTAGCTGAGAAAGAGGTTCCCTAAATGTCCAAGTGATTGGCTCAGGTGTACAGTTTACCGAGGAACCAGTTGCTTGTGAAGTCCAGGCAGGATTTTATGCATCATCACCAACTGGATTATTCCTTGGCGACTGAGTTGATTTTTCAGGGATAATTGATTCCCCACCAGTTGGAAAGTTAAAATCAACTTCTTCAAATTCACTGACTGCTACTTCATGTTCAGCAGCTACAGGTTCAACAGCCGCTAATCTAGCAGCTACAGGTTCGGCAGCCAATTGTTCGGTAACCGCAACCTTAGTAACTTCACATTCAACAGCCACATTCTCAGCAACTGTATGCTCAGTAATTACAGATTATGTAATTACTGGCACAGTAGCAGCAAGTTCAGTAACCAAAAGTTCAGCAATCATTAGTTCTTCGGCCACAACTCCATCTGCTGCAAATTCAGAAGCTACAAGCTCGGTGCTGGTAACCTCAGGGTTTACAGATGAACTCTCTGCTTTGATTTGCCCTGGAAGGATCATTGCAAGTGGCTTTATGATTGGCATATTTGAAGCAAGATCTCTAAGGATACAGCCTACATCTATAGGGCTTCCTTCTTCAGATTCAGAGGCACTCAATTGCACAGCTTCGGTAGGAGTTGAGGAAAAAGGTACAGCAAAGAGTGGCTCGACCTCAAAAGCTGTAGGAGAAGGAAGCTCGGTTCTTGTTGGTGTAATAGAAGATGATCGGGAAGGTCGGTTTGCAAGAAAGGCATCTCGGACTGATGTATCTTTTATGCCCGAAAACTTTCTGATGCCACCGAGAACACTGGAGTATGCTCTGACATGAGGAGCAGGTGCTTCTACTTCAGGGGTAGTCCTTTTTCCACATGTTCCTGAATCAGAAGTATTTCTGATTCCTTGTTCTTTAGGGAGGACATCAGACACTGCTCCCATTGCTTCTGGTCCCGAGCTTATCTAAAGCCCTTCTGATTCTAAGTCAATGACAGGCTTCACTGTCTTTAAGCCACCCTCGGTTTTCTTTGTCTTCTTTTTCTCCTTCTTCTTCAGATGAGAAATATCAAGGTCTTCAGGCTCATCAGCAATCACTAAAGAAACTCTGGCAGCAATTGGAGGTCTCGCCGACGGTTTCTTCGGGAAAGCATCTCTAACTTTCCTTTTGCCTTTTTCTTTAGAAGGCTTTTCTGCAGATGACTTCCTCGGTGGAGCAGCTTCTGTCGGTCTCTTAGCTATGGAAGCCCACAAGCATAGCCTTTTATTCTCTTCTGACATAACAACATCATAATCCATCTCCAATGGATGTAGTTCAGCATAATCCAGAACTTGCCTCACTCGGCTCATCTCTTCTTTGGTTAAAGAAGGTTCTTGCTGACCTAAAAATAATAAAATATGTTAAGATTAGCTTTGCTGCAAAAAGAAAAAAGAAAAAACAAACAACACAATGCTCGGTTTATAGCTCGGTTTGAAGGGGCAATGGTTTCCCGAGGGACACTTGGGTCTCTGATTACTTCTGAAGGCGGAAATTCCCAATCACCTTGGATAAAGAAAAACTCATCCTTCCATCCTTTGTTGCTAGTATAAGTGCTCTTGAAGGATAGCAGCTTTAATCTTTTCCGAGTTTGGAAGGTAAACAAATTCAGTTCTGAGACCCTTTGACAGTCGGCATACCTTCAGGAATTCCACTACAGTAAGGGGATGTTCTACCCCAAGGATCTTCGACCAAATAATCATACAGGCGAAAAAAGTTCTCCAACCATTCGGCATAAGTTGATGAGGAGCTATTCTAATATAACTCAATAGTTCACGAACTATCCTCGGGAAGGGTAATCTCAAACCTATCCAAAACATATCCATATTTACACAAACTTCATTTCTGTCAACATCAACTACAGCTTCGGTTCCTTTGTTATCAAAATGTAGCTGTACCGAATCAGGGATGCAACAGGTTTAACGAACTATGTTAAAGTTGTTTCCCATGCAGCTGGGTATGAATTACCCAATACATTAGGACCAGCACCACCTCTATGACTCATCATGTATCGAAATTCGGGGACTAATTGATGAGAAATGAGAAGATAACCTTGCTAAATTAGAAGGTGGGTAACACTCAATAAAGATGACCAACAGATGGTTCAATCAGAAGAAGAAGAAAATCTAAATAATGAAGTATTGGGATGTTTGGATGAACAAAAGGCTCTGCAGAAGGGACAGACTCAACCGTAGTTCTAAAATATACCACTCTTAAGAAATAATATTGAGCAGAGCAATCTGAATGAAGGAGCGCCAGTTGTGAAAAACTTAAACAAAAGCTTGAAGAAAAACAACAATGGCTTCTGTTGGATGGAAGATGGGGGGTGAATGAAAGTGAAAACAGTTTAAAAAGGCTTCGGGAAGGAGAAACGCAAGCGGTGCATTTAAAACCCTAGTAGCTAGGTTTCCTCGAGAAGGCGCGCCATTTAATTCTTACCCCTTGTGCAGATGGTGACACGTGGTTGTTTGATTTTTTAAACCGCAAGAAGCTCAACACGTAGTTAAAAGAGGGAAGGTAAATCGTTTATCGCTCCAAATATTCCCTCATGAAATTCAAAAGTTCTAAAATTTAAATTTTGAAGACCAATTCACTTTATTTCACCAAAAGACAAGGCTGAACTTATGAAAGCTAACCCATTCTCGGAAACATAAAATTTGCATAATCTCTCAGAATAGGAAATTGGGGGGTAACTATTGGATCATGGATCAGCCATATTAGGCCCAACAAAACAATCATTCGGCCCATTTTACAAGCTCGGTTATTTACACCCGCTTACCGAACTTAAGCTCGGTAATTTTATACCCACCTAAGTTCGGTATACAACACTCGGTTCAAAGACTCGGTAAACCGAGTCTAGCATATACTCTCAAAGGTTCTCCTCGCCTTGGGAGGCTTTATCTGCTTACGTGGCATTCTCCTATTATTCATCAATATAATATATGACACGTGGATTCTCGATAAGACCACTATGCCAGATAAGCAGCTATTATCTTATGCCTATAAAATGAGGTCTCATCTTAGTTTTTGGGGGCCTCCACTACAAAAAAAAAAAAACAAGGTTTAGTAACACTTGGAATAGAGGCGCTTTAATAAAACATCCCCTTATAGGGACGTTTTATTGTGTAAACGACACAAAATAAAATTAGCAACGCCTGCGCAGAAAAACGTCCCCTTAATTCGGTACATTCCAATAGGACATGTCCCAATTTAGATAAATTAAGTGCGCCTGTTATCTAGGCGCCCTTAATTCGGGATGCCTGCTATCTAGGCGCCCTTAGTTAGGGGCGCCTACCAACTAGGCGCCCCTAATTAAGTGCGTTTGGCTGGCAAGCGCCCCTAATTAAGGGCGCTTGGCTGGCAAGCGCCTTTAATTCGGGATGCCTGCTACCCAGGCGCCCTTAATTAGGGGTGACTGCTAGCTAGGCGCCCTTAATTAAGTGCGCCTGGCTGGCAAGCGCCCCTAATTAAGGGTGCCTGGCCGGGAAGCGCCCTTAATTTGGGACGC
>NC_081542.1:39906283-39909670 GCF_901000735.1 Corylus avellana | reverse complement strand
TTTTATATCACATAGATGAATTTTTAATCTAGACAACCACATTAACTGATTTTGCATTTATATATTTTTTAGTTTAAGTCTCTTTTAAATGTTTTTTAATTTTTAATATTTACTTTTTATTTTTATAAATAAATTTATTAGTGTTTTTTAATCTTAATATATTTATATTTTTTGTTTTTGCGAGCGGGAACTTAATTTTCTTTTTGATTCCTCAGCTCCCGCTCTAAGACTTAATTTCTCCCTCAATATATATTTTCCCTAACCTCTCCCCACGCGGCCCGCCAGTCCCCCCTCTCTGCATCAGGATATATATATATATCCTGATATTTATTTTTGATCCCTAGCCTCTCCCCTCTCCCTCAATATATATCGATCCATATCTCTCTCTACGGCTCCAGTTGCCCTTCTCTCAATCTCGATTTTCCTATCTCTCTCTCCGGTGCCCAGTGACCCGCTCGATTGGCCAACCCACCAGCCATCTTCTCCAGTCGAAACCGGCCTGCCACTCTCTACGTTCCTGTGCTAGTGAGTCTCTCTCTGTCTCTGTTTTTCTTTGTATCTGCTGTCTCTTTAAGTTGTCGATTTGGGATTCTAATAGTCAGATTTTTGATGTATTATGATTTTTAGGAAAATTAGGGATTTTAAATTCAGCAAATTTTTCTCTGCTTTTAGGGTGTAGTTGGTTTGTTGAATGCAGCAATCACAATTTTGAAGAATCTCCGTCGTTGTCCTGGAGTGTTCTTTCAGATTTAATTCAGTTTTGATTTCACTATGCAGTTTGTTCATATTAACATTTAGTACTTAATTATTATTGCAGAATTAAGTGGATCGGAATACCTTCTTTTTTCTTTTCTTTTTATTTTTATTTTTTATTTTTTATTTTATTGTTTTTCCTTATCCTTTATTAGCATGTTCCTTTGTTTTTCCTCTTCATTGGTAGTGCCAAAATAGTCTGCTTTACTATCCAAAATTACTCGTCGAGATTGGTGCCATTTTTTGAATTTTAATTGTCTTATGTAAGTTCTTTGGAAAAGTTGTATACCATTGTGGAAGAAATTTAATGATCTTCTGGAGTCCGGAATATACCTAGAAATTTGAGATCAAATAATATTTTCGTTAGGAGAAAATACTTTGCATGGATGTGTTGAAAGGGTAGAAAAATATATAGCATCATCAATAGTGATCTACTCCATTGAAGTCCCTTTCTACTGCTAAATTTTGACTATTGTATCATTTTGAAATTTGTTTATGGGCACTAGGTAAAACAGTAAAGAAAATTTATTTTAGAGTCAAAACCAAATAAGTCAAATCTTAACTCTTAGCTAATCATCAATCTTGCAATCTAAGGAAAAGGTGTCTCAAATAATAATCAGTAAGAGTAAGGAAGAGTATAAGAAACATTAATTGTAAGTTGATTAACATGATAATTAATTAATAGCAGAAAATTAAAAAAATGAGTGGGCAAAACAAAAAGAAAGGCATTTGGAGTAACCTTGATGATCCACCAGATAGATCTTATCTTTGCCATAAAATTTATCTTATCATCAGGAAATTATTAGTCAATCTTCTGATTTTCGAAAAAAATAAGTTTTAAAGTATTTTTCTCATGATAATTAAGGTGCCACTTTCAACTAATGAAAATCTTTTCACACATACTAGCTAGAAATTTGAGATCAAATAATATTTTCATTAGGAGAAAATACTTTGCACGGATGTGTTGCAAGGGTAGAAAAATATATAGCATCATCAATAGTGATCTACTCCATTGAAGTCCCTTTCTACTGCTAAATTTTGGCTATTGTATCATTTTGAAATTTGTTTATGGGCACTAGGTAAAACAATAAAGAAAATTTATTTTAGAGTCAAAACCAAATAAGGCAAATCTTAACTCTTAGCTAATCATCAATCTTGCAATCTAAGGAAAAGGTGTCTCAAATAATAATCAGTAAGAGTAAGACATGCCTCCCAAAAAGTTATCTGCTCAAAAAATTTAAATTCTAAGCATTTCACCATGTAACATAGTATTTTCCTCAATGCAGACATTGAGGACAAAGTTGTATCTGATTAACTTGTATATTTAATTTGTGTATGTATGTGTTTATTTTTTCAAAAATACTGTAATATTGTAAGTCTTTATGAGTTGATTAGTTGGTGCGTAACACTTTTCCATATTCTATATAAATATAGGAGAAGATAGGGGTTCTGAGTTCACAGGACACTGCAGTAAGCTCAAGCTTGACACATGGATCAATAAATTGGGCAACTGACGACGCTTATACCAAGGTCATGGAGAATGCTGAATACACTGGCTGTTTACGAGGAATGGGACCTGGGCATGTACCAATCAAAGGCAGCACACATGCAAATAAATCATCGACCTCAGCTGCACAAGTCCTTACACTACTTAAACGTATAAATGAACAAAAGCAACAGATTTCCAAACAAAACGAACAAATTGCCGTGTTAACATCTGCCTATGTCGACGTCCAGAAATTTATGGAAAATTATTTTGCGAGCCAAAGAACAAGCAACATAAACATGTGTACTCCACATGACACCGAGTGCCCCGGTGTTGTGAGAGCAAGATCATCAGTTGGTAATCGACCGAGTAATTAATTAACCTTAATTACATTATATTAGTTATATTTACATTTTCATGATTAAAAATGTTACTTAAGAACATATATATGATTGCATAATATACATTTTGCATCTAGTTATATATAGGTGAGAATGAATTAACAAATGAAGATGAGCATGCAGCTAATGCAGAAGGCGACCATTGTGGATCATCACAAAGTATGTGTAGATCTTCATATCTTAGTCACTTGTAATATAATTTAATTATATATAGGTTTGCACTTTCAAAATAGTTAGATATAGGTTTGTAATTTAATTTTTTTTTTTTTTTGGTTTTATCATTTGCAGGTAATCGTTAAGTGATGTACGGATACTTGACCTATTAGGTTAGGTACGTATTTGATGCCAAATGCTAAGCAAACTCGATAATATATTTTATTTCATATGCAATATACAATTTTTGTGAACTCTTTTAAAATGTGGTACACTTTGTGTTTATGATATCGTTTTGGATATTTTATTTCATATGTATGGTACAATTTTTGTTAACTCTTTAAGATATGGTACACTTTGTGTTTATGATATCATCATTTTGGATTTAGATGTCTTATGAGATATGAGATTGATTATATATATGGATTAGTTATGTATTGTGAGATATATATGTATAAGATTGTATGAGATTGATGAATGAAGAAAATATTTATGGATTAATCCAATATTTATGGAGAAAATACGCAATACAATATTGTATTGTGTATTGTATAAAATGAGAAAATAAAAAATATATATGGATTGCATGGGAAA
>NC_081542.1:39892367-39906183 GCF_901000735.1 Corylus avellana | reverse complement strand
CTGCATATTTTCGGATTTGCGGTAGTTACTGTCAAAGTATAAAGTTTTCTCCAACGTGTGGCTTTCATGGGATCTATAATTGACGTACGTATTGTCCCTTCTTTTGCAGAACTACGTTATTGGCCGTCCCTACCTAGTACCTAGCAATAGCGCTAGGTCGGCAACTAAAAAGGTTACAGCTAACTTGCCTCTCACGCCCTCTGTTGAAGTACTCCTCATCAGAGACCAGACTATCAAACCTATCCCCCAAAAGTCAAACCAACAAAATTGTTAAAAGATCTTTGTCCAAACTATATTGGATTCCCTTGATTTTCAGGCCCTTCTCTTCGGTTGTGTTTGGCAAAGGCCGGACCGAATCAGATCTCAAAACTCAATTTTTTTTAAAAAAAAAAATTAATCACAATATTCTTATTTTTTTACATCACATCAATTATATTTTATTACTATTTAAATAAAAAAATTATTATAAAATAAATTTTTTCTTTTTTTTTTTATACAAAATATTCTTATTTTTTTTATATCAATTAAATCTACTATAATATTGTTTCACTCCCTTTTTTCATTCCATTGCCAAACCAGCTGTCACCATCACACAAAAGCATGATTACTGATGAGTTTTGTAGAAAAGGACATGCCATACTGATTTTTCTTCCGGTAAAAAACAATTATTTGATGGCCTAGAATCACAATCCTTTGGGGGAATATTTGTCCCCTCAAAAATTTAAAATTACCCTTTAAATTTAAAATTTTACTCTTAAAATTTATGTGTTTTTATGAAATATTCTCCAAAAACTAAATTTTTACCCCTAAATTTTTATTTTTAAATTTTGTCCCCCACTCTTAATTGTCTAGTTCTGCCCTTACACATGAATCACTTTTTATTACTATTCAAATAAAAAAAAATCAGTGTAAAACAAATTTTTTTTACTTTTTTATACAAAATATTTTTACTTTTTTTATCACATCAATCAAATCTGATATAGTTCTAATCCACTTCATTTTTTAAGTCCTTTGCCAAACACACCAGATTCTTTCTCCATATATCTAATATGATCTCATGATTGTGGGGGCGGGCGAGTACTTGCTTGCATGTGCATGGGCATGCATGCGAGCCATTAACATCATTTCATTGATATGATTAAACTTCATATGACAAGGTATTTTAAAATTCAAATTTTGATATATTAAAAAAAAAAAAATTGAAAATATCAACTAGCATACCATCTTTTCAGAAGCATTTTGATGGTTCTAACATCAATAATAGGGACATTAACAGGACTCTTTAAATTCATTCCAAACTTCAATCTTTATGACACAGACATATTCAACACGGAAGTTTACTAGTTTTGACATGGAAAGCAATTTGACAAAGATTCAAGGAACATGACACGAACCCCAGAAGCTTAAATCTGAATTCCTACTTTAGTTACTTGGAAGAAGCAGATCGATGAGAGACTCCCTGAAACCATTATAGGAGAAAATAAATGATGGAAAATGGATAAGTTGGAAGCAATTAAAACTTAATTAGCATTTAGCTAGCTAGGCTACCTGGTGGAATGAAGATATTTTGATCATGCAAGTATGATCAGTAGTGATAGGGAGAGCAAATATTGCACGACGGCCAGTTAGAAGTGTTGTGCTGGTTTTGGCATACCGCAGGTTGTGGTGATTGTGGGAAGGCATTGAAGACAAACTCTTCTTCTTCATGACCCATGTCAGCATTCCGAGACATCATCTGAAACCAACCAATCTCTGTGGCATTGAAATCTGATAAATCGGTTGCTAAACTGACAGCATGTTCAGCAAAATTAATTGGAGTAGCATCAAGAATTGGGTCTTGTAAAGATTGAAATGAGAGGCAAAGATCTTGTTTTATTTCAAGTGGGTAGTCCTGGAACTGCATTGAATTTGAGGATGATGGTGTAGTAGAAAGAGAATCCTCTGATATAAAGCTCAAACTGTTGTTCATAAGTTGTTGATTGATCTGATAATCATACCCTAAATTCTGATGCTGAAAATTTAAGCTGTATTTCCCAAAGTCTTTCTCTGTAGTATCCTGATTTTGGGTTGGTGAACTAGCAAGTGCTTCAATGGCTGCTTTTGCCTTCTCCAATAGCCAATCAATGGCATCACTGGGTCGCTCATAGCCAAGCCGGTCTTGGACGTCGTAGAACTGGATAGCAGTAGTAGCAGACAGTCTGAGCCGCCGATCTCTTGGAAATTTAGCCGCACATACCTTGCAGAAACGCTCTTTTCCTTCTACAGCCTCACCTTTTGCACTCTTGGAACTCAGTTTGGAGGAGCATTCGTGAATATTCTCCGGCTGCATTATGTCTTCAAAATTTCCCCTCACAGTTGCCTGTTGCTTGGATGCCAATGACGCACGTTGTAGAAGAAGAGACCTTATAATTAAGAACCTTTCTCAATTGATTTTGCTTGGTGGGTATAATGTGTTTTGCCCTGTAGCGTTCTATAGGGCTGTGATCGTCTAACTTAAAGCAATGCTATGCACCATTAATAGGGCGGTGGTTCAATAGCGTAAAGAAATTCCCAAAGAGGTTAGATAGACATTAACGTATGGATCTAAATCTCGCAATAAGAATCTTCATGCTTAATTAGTGTAAACCGTATGGATCTGAATCTTGCAATAAGAATCTTCATGCCTGATTAATGCAAATCATCTTGATTCTCATTAATGCTTTAGTAGGGCTATGTCATGCTATGACTCAATTAGATTTGAATGAGCACATACGATTTCTACAGTCTAGAACCCTCATGTGCGGCTTCCCGCAAGTAATTATTACTATAGTCATATCCAACCTAAAATAATCATAGTTGGTCTCTCCCGCCTACCTTTTTTTGCTCAAAACAAGTAAGGAAGCATTCCTACATGTATAAGTGCCAATAGGATACGTTTTCAAGCTTAATGCAAATCGAATGAAGCTAGCAGAAGACCTTGTTCGGACAGGCATATGTTATTTCATGTTTTTTATGTTTGAGTGTCGTGGCCGTCCGGACGGCCATAAGTCCCGTCTAGACGGGCGTCGTAGCTTTGTTTAGGGTTTAAACCGACTTTATTTTCTTTATTTTAGGTTTAGGGTTTTGGGAGTCTATATTTCGTATTTTATTAGATTTTGGGTTTTGGGGATCTATAAATACATGCTTATAAACTCCAAAAAAGTCCGTTGTTGTTTATGAATAAGTTTTTATCAATGAAAATACTCAGAGTTGAATTTATTCATCTTTTTCCTTCAAACCTTAGATAGACTCTATCGTTTTGAGAAAAATTCTTAAATCTTTGATAGACTCAAGATCTAGAATTATTTATCCGTTCTTTTCTTGCTGTTATTCGCTGTAGCCACTAAGGGCTTGTTAGGGATTGCGTTTGATGAGCCTAAAAGTGCTTTTAACACTAAAAAAAGTTCGTTTGAAGAAAAAAGTACTCGTTTGGTAAAAAAAAATTAAAAGCGCTTTTAAGAGTCTAAAAAACACTTTTGGCAAAAGCTTAAAAATAAAGCTTTTGCCCAAAAGCTCTTTTTGACTTAAAAGCTTTATTTTTACTTAAAAGCTTTATTTTTCAAACGCAATCTAACATGCTCTAAGTTACGTTGCATCACTCCATAACTTATCGGTAAAAATTACCATTAATACAAAGAAAAATGTTAAATGCAATTTCAAGTGCACAAGTCAAAAAATGTGTATTTAGAAGTGTGTTTGTAACATTACTCTTGATGTGAAATTAACAAATTAACCAATTTAAAATAATTTACAATTTAATGATAATTTTTACACTAAAAAATAAGTGTACATCTACCATTTCTCTTGTACCAATTATGAAATGGCACCAACAAAAAAAACAATAACTAGCTGAATAATAGTTAAAAGTAACTATTTTGAACACTTTTTGGCCTCCAAAAGATTAGATAGAGAATAGGTAGAATACAATACAGTGAATAGCAAATTACTGTAGCACAATGTTCAATTTTTTAAATTTTTTTTTCACTCTTCTCCCTTACTTTCTCTCTCTCCATCTTCCTCAACGCTCGGTGGGTAAACATGCATTTTTCTCTTCATCATTCTCGACATCAAAGAGGAGGTAGAATTGTGTTCGTGAACCAACTCGTCAAACAAAACAACCATCTTTCTCTTCATCATCATGATTCATAGTGCTGGCATTTGTTTTGATAGAGAAATTTAGGCTGAAAACTCCCATCTCTCTTCCCAAACGAAAGTGATGGTTAGCTTGATTTTCTTGGGCGGTGGTTTCTTACGTGCTCAACGGTCATAACGTCAGTTCTTTGCCTTCTGCCCTTAACAATGAGGCACGTCACCTTTCAAATGGGACCCTCATAGGCTTCGGGAACCTGTTTGACAAACAGGTTTGCCTTTCATGAAAAAAGTAAAGCAACTTGTTAAATACTTAATTTCGTTAATATAGAGCAGCATTATCAACAGAGAAAACAGGAATTTGTAGGGCTTATGGCGATAAGAGCAGCTTTTTTTTTTTTTTTTCCTTAAATTTAATAAACAAAACTATTTTTTGCTTTCATATTCAATTACACTCTACAATAACTTTCCTTTATATTTTCTTATAGAGAAGTACTACACATCCAAATTTTTTTTCCCAAAATCTAGTTTCCAAATAATGTGTCACAATTTCATGAGATTTATTATTTTGAAAAATATGTCACCAACTCATGGGATGATGGCACATCATTTGGGAACTAACTTTTTGGAATAAATTTTGGAATGTGTATCATTTCTCTTCCCTATAACATTAAAATATTATTATTTTTACTTTTTTGATTTATTTTTATATTCATATATTTTGCATAGAAAGGTGTGAGAAGAGAAAGAATGTCATTTTATGATTATAATAAACTATGTGGATTGCTACAGCTGAATCCAACTATAGCAATCCTAATGTATAAAGAAGATATAGAAAAGCTACTGTAAATGAGTTTTTGTGATTTTTTGAGATTTTTCCTATATGTAAGGAAGGAAAGCAGCTTTAAGGTAGCTGCTGGGAATGCTCTTGTACGATGAAGTGGCCTACTGTGATCACCTGGTTAAGTAGATTTTGACTTAGAGCATTCCCATCAGCTACCCAACCGTTTTTCCTAAGTTTAAGGATCCAAACTACTTTTTACTTTCTTATTCAAATATATATCACAATAGATTTCTTTAATTATTCCCTATATCATTAAAATAATATTTTGCAAAATGTCTCGGAGTTTACACTTGAATGTTTTCTCTCTAGAGTAACCTAGTGGAGAAGGACGAGTTTTTCCAGGCAACGTTGAGCCTGTGAAAGGATTTGAAAACAGCAAAAAACCATGGCAGAAGAATTGGCAAAGAAATGGGCAAATCTGTCGCTGACTGAGGAGGAGGATTGCGTGGAAGTGGATGTCTGCAAGGATGAACTGGAGGTGGGTAACACTCTGGGAAAAACTTGCATGGTGGGGAAACTCATAGCGGACCACATGGTGAGTAAGGAGACTATCAGGAATGACATGATGCGATGGTGGAAACCGTCGGGTAACGTCTCTTTCAAAATCCTTGGGGAGAATTTGTTTTTAATCGAGTTTACGGAATTAAGGGATAAGGAGCGAGTGTTAGAGGGACGACCTTGGAACTTTGAAGGGTGTCTTCTCCTGATAGAGGATTTTGATGGTTGAGCACAACCATCAGATCTAGCTTTCAATCAGGTCGTTTTCTGGGTTCGAATGGTTAATCTACCGCTGGCATGCATGGGCAAAGGGATTGGAAGAAAAATTGGAGAATCTGTTGGAACGGTAGAAGTTGTTGATACTGAGGCAAATGGAATGGGATGGGGGGAGTTCTTAAGAGTAAAAATTCGTATAGACCTTCACAAGCCCCTTCCTCGGGGTCGTAAAATCAATGTTGAAGGGAAGCAGCTGTGGATTTATTTTCAGTACGAGAAACTCCCAAAATTTTGCTTCCAATGCGGGTTGATTAGCCACGGCAAGACGGGGTGTATGAAAAAGAATAATTTTAGACATCACGATGAAAATCCTCAATATGGTCCCTGGATGAGGGCAGCTTCACCTACTTGGAAAGCGGACAGGAACCATGGGAGGAATCCAGCAAAGAGATGGTATGAAGACTCTGAACCAAAGGAGAGGCATAGTCAGAGTGTACGTACTGGGCGGGACAGGAGAAGAGCGAACGGTCGGAATGTGGCCGAGACGGATGCCAGCGATGGAGGAGATGACGATGTCAATTCCATGGACGAGGAAACTCTCCATAAGCAGGCTGGTAGCTGAGATTCCAGAGGTGGGAAAGACAAACGGTACAGTGACGGAAGCAAATCGGAGATGGGCGGCGGGTCCTCTGGTATGGTGGATGGCAAGGCTGGGACACCTAAGGAAAGGGCTCCTCATAATAATTACTTTCCATCTAGGGAAGATTCGCCAGTTACTAAGAGGGGAGGGGGAGATATGGGCGTTGATAGGGGGAAAGATTCTGCTAAGAATATTAATGCAGATTTGGGGATGAAGGGGATTGCGGAAACTGAAGCTGATTTTTCGGAGCCACTCAATCATACTCAGTCAAAGCAGAATATTGAAGAAAATCAAGGAGATTATGATGTTGGGGGATGTGGCGAGCATTTAAAGGAGAGCGTGCATGGGTCCCAGGTGGAGGGAAATGGTGGAATTAAAACAAGGAGGGGAGTTAATGGAGATTTGAACCGTGCTGACTGGACCTCGTCGACAAACAAATCACGTCAGGGGTATTTTTGTCCTGCTTTTACTCTTGCAGACGTGGAGAAACAAATGAAGGGTGTTAACGGCAGGGAGGGATCAACTAGGCGTCGGGCTAGTGATTCCATTACATGGAAATGCAGAGCAGAGCTGGGTGTGACAGTAACCTAGGGGAACAGGCATGTAGAGCTTCGTTGTAAGAGGAAAAAGGGTGATTACAAAAATGAGGATGAAGAGAACTCCAAAAGGGGGAAAACGAAGGGCGGACAGCTTCCCACTTCCACTGGCACTGGGTCACAAGAAAAAACAATTGGGTCGGGAATGGCGGCGGCTGGCTCCCAGCCCCGCCGACCGCAATGACTATCTTGAGCTGGAACTGTCGAGGGTTTGAGCACCCTCGTACAGTTCGGGACCTTCACCGGATGGTGAAGGAGAAGCGTCCCGACATGGTTTTCTTGATGGAAACCAAAATGAGAAATAACAGGATGGAGAAAGTGAGGCTTAAACTGGGTTTCGATAATATGTTCGTGGTGGATTGTGTGGGTTGGAGTGGGGGTCTGGCATTATTGTGGACGACTGAAGCTGGGGTAACAATCCAAAATTTCAGTCGTAGACATATTAATGCAATGGTCGTTTCACGGGAGATTAATTCACCATGGAAGTTTACGGGCTTTTATGGCCACCCCGACACGAGTAAGAGAGAAGAAGGGTGGAATTTGCTTCGACATATTGCAAACTTGGAGCCGGGACCATGGGTATGCTTAGGTGATTTTAACGAAATTTTAAGGGGGCCCGAGAAATATGGAGGTCGAAATCGTCCGAGAGGATTGATGGAAGCCTTTCAAAAAACCTTGGAGGACTGTAACTTATCCGATTTGGGGTTTAGGGGCCCAAAATATACATGGAGTAACTGTCAAGATGGGTCGGCTCTTATAAAGGAGAGACTAGATAGGGTTGTGGCGAATCGGGGTTGGTGTGATTTTTTCAGTGATGCGGAGGTCCTAATTGGGGCAGCAATTAGTTCGGACCATTCCTCGATTTTCTTGCATCCATTGGGCACCAGTGATTGGAGGCCATTACAAAGGAGTTTTAAATATGAAGTGGGTTGGGAGTTGGAGTCTTCTTATAGTAAATAATAAAAAAAGCTTGGTGTGGACAGCAGCCCATTGGAGACCCGTGGCTCAACCTCTCCTCCAAGATTGATTCCTATCAAAAAATACTTCAGCAGTGGAGGCACAAGCATGTAGACAAACCAAAAAGGCTTTTCAAAGAATGGTGCGATCAACTAGTTGCATTACAGGGAACTGACAATTATGGGGATATGGGAAAAATTGCAGATTTTCAAGATGACTTGCACCTTCATATGGAGCAAAAGGAGTTGAAGTGGCGTCAAAGGGCCAAGGTTGATTAGTTGAAATTCGGTGATAAAAACAGCAAGTATTTTCATGCTTGCGTTAACCAAAGGCGGAAGGGGAATAAGATCAGAAATATTATTGACGAGCAGGGGCTAAAATGGGAAACACAAAAGGAAATTGGGATTGCTTTTACAAACTTTTATAGTAATCTTTTTTCTACGGAAGGAGTGCAGCACGTTGTAGAAGGCATGGAAGCAATAGATGGAAGGGTATCCGGGGACATGAATGAAGCTCTTTTACAACCTTTCACTGAGGTGCAAATAAGGACAGCGCTCTTTCAAATGGCTCCTCTCAAAGCACCGGGTCCAGATGGGTTCAATGCGGGGTTTTTTCAAAAGAATTGGGCGACCGTGGGACCGGAGGTATGCCAAGCAATTCTTCATATTCTGAATAAAGGTGAAATTAGTAGTGATTTGAATTCCACCTACATAGCCCTTATCCCTAAGATAAAAAATCCCATGCATGTGATTGAATTCCGACCCATAAGTCTATGTAATGTCCTCTACAAAATTGTGTCGAAGGTCCTTGCAAATAGATTGAAGATGGTACTGCCATATATTATTTCTCGGACCCAGAGTGCTTTCATCCCTGGGAGGTTAATTACGGATAATGTGTTGGCCGCTTACGAGACTTTACATACGATGCATTCTAAGTTATGGGGTAAGCAGGCATATATGGCGGTCAAAATTGATATGAGTAAGGCCTACGACCGGGTTGAATGAAAATTTTTGAGAGAGATTATGGGAAGGATGGGGTTTGATCCTCATTGGATAAATCTCATTATGATGTGTATCCGCACGGTTAGCTATGCGGTTTTAGTGAATGGGGTCGCAACGGGAAGAATCACACCATCTCGTGGCCTACGACAGGGAGATCCTATTTCACCCTACCTGTTCCTTATTTGTCCTGAGGCGCTGAGTTCAATGTTGTCAAGGGTGGAAGATGTGGGAGTTCTAAGGGGGGTCCCAACATCCAAGAGGGGTCCTCGCCTAAACCATCTCTTTTTTGCTGACGATAGTCTCCTTTTTTGCAGAGCTGATATTTGTCACTGGGCTAGACTTACAGATATTCTGCGTACCTATGAACTTGCATCGGGCCAACGGTTAAATGCATCAAAGATGGCTATTTTCTTTAGTCGTAACACTTCAGAAGGAGTAAAGGAGCAAATTTTAGAAGTGGCAGGGCTTTCGAGTTCCCAATGGTATGATACCTATTTGGGCCTTCCAGTTTTGGTGGGTAAGTCGCGGACTAAAGAGTTTAAGGGGATCAGAGATCGGGTGTGAAAGCGACTCCAAGATTGGAAGCTAAAATTCCTTTCCCAAGCGGGGAGAGAAATTTTGCTAAAGGCAGTCATACAAGCTATCCCTACTTATTGTATGAGTGTCTTTAGGCTCCCAAAGGTCTTATGTTCAAATATCAACTCACTTATGCAAAGGTTTTGGTGGGGAGCGTCTCATATTCCTTGTATGAGCTGGAGTAAATTGGGGGAGTCGAAGGAAAAAGGTGGTATGGGTTTCCGCAACTTAATGTGCTTTAATTCGGCTCTGTTGGCCAAACAAGGGTGGCGCTTCTGGAGTACACCGGATAGTCTTGTCTCGAAAATTATGAAGGTGAAATACTCCCCCAATAATTCCTTTTTGGATGCTCCCTTGGTGCATAAGCCCTCTTTTGCATGGCGAAGTATTTGGGGGGCACGGGAGTTGCTTGAGGAGGGGCTGTTTTGGCGGATTGGGAATGGGAAAACAACGAAGATTTGGGGTGATAAATGGGTGCTTTCACCTTCCACTTATGCTATACAATCCTATCCAAGGATCCTAGCCTCGGATGTAAAAGTAAGTGATTTAATTGATAGTGATACAAAAGGGTGGAATAAGGCACTTATCAAAGAGATTTTTGGGCCCAATGAAGCATCGGCGATTTTATCTATTCCCCTTAGTTGCACAAATCGGGGATGACCGGTTGACATGGAGGGGTAATTCTAAAGGAACCTTCACCGTTAAAAGTGCATACCATATTGCTAAAGAAGGACAGGCAAGACAGCACCCGGAGAGTTCGACTAAAGGGGAATTGAGGGAGATATGGCGGGCTTTGTGGAAACTAAAAGTGACTAATGTTGAAATTTTTTTTTTGTGGAAAGCATGTCACGAAATTCTGCCTACTAGAGCCAACTTATACAAACGCAAGATCATTACTGATCCCCTATGCCCTTTCTGTGGTTTAGTTGAGGAGACATGTTTCCACATTTTGTGGGAATGCCCCTCGGCCAGGGATGTGTGGGGTGGCTGTGGAAAAAAACTGCAGAAGAGTTCCTTTGATGGTCCCACTTTCTGTCATCTGGTGAAGGCAATCTTCGGCTGTTGTGAAGAAGAGGAGATCAATCTGTTCGTGTCTCTGGCAAGGAGGATTTGGTTTCGACGTAATTCGGTGCTTCATGGAGGTCTGTTTGATCACCCAAATGCTCTAGTTCTTCAAGCCGCTGCTGCGGTGGATGCTTATGCGTCAGCTCGTGACAGTCCAGTGGGGGAAACAAGAAACGGGGTTCAAGCTAGTTGGCAAGTCCCACCTCTTGGCTGGAATAAAATTAATTGGGATGCTGCAATCTGCAATCAGCAGCAAAAAACAGGAATGGGAGTTGTTATTCGAGATTCAGAGGGGAGGGTGATAGCTGTACGTTGCTTGGCGATGCATGGATGTCTTGATCCTTTATCGGCGGAGGCATGGGCTGGCACTCAAGCTATCAGATTCTGCGCTGAACTAGGACTCTCTAACATCTACTTAGAGGGGGATGCGATGGGGGTGATAGAAGCTGTCAAAGCAGAAGGTCAAAATTGGAGTAAGATCGGACATTTGGTGGAGGACATGAAATTATTGCTCCAAGAGTTATCACCATGGCAGATACATGGAGTGGGTAGGTTGGCAAACTGTGCTGCTCATACTCTGGCTCGCTGTGCTGTTAGGAAGGGTCTTGATATGACTTGGATGGGAGATTATCCAGCATGTATTCGGGCTATTATCCTACGGGAGTGTTCTACTCCTTGTAGTCAAATTGATTGAATAATATATGCAGCCGTTTTTTCTCAAAATAATAATAATAATAAAAATAATAATAATATTTTGCATTTAATAATCACATGAGAGGAGAGAGGAGAGAGGAGAAATATTTTGTATTTAATAATCACATGAGATGAGAGAGAATGAGTTTTTTTTTTTTTTTTTTTTTGTATTTAATAATCACAAGGATTGCTAAGTGGGTTTCATGTTTATGGCTCGCTTAGGTAGCCTGCTATGGGTCATTTTTTGCGGTTTTTTTGACATTTTCTCTAAACCTAGGGAAGGAAACCCCATATAGGGACTCTGCTGGAAATGCTCTTAGAGCACTAACAGCAACTTTTCAACCATTTTTCCTAAATTTATGGAATAAAACTACTTTTTGATTTCCTATAAAAAAAAAAAAAAAAAAAAAAAAACACTTCATAATAGATTTCCTTATTTTTTCCTATATGAATTAAATACTATTTATTTTTATCATTGCAACCAATGAGAGAGGAGAGATGAGATAAAATTGTTGGGACATGTGCAGGAGAGATGAGAGAGAATCAGTTTTTTTTATAATTTAATAATGCATTTGGTATTTATATTGTTTCCTAATGCATTGAGAAACACTGTAGATGCCCTTTAATGTTGGTTATATTTAGGGCTTCTAATGTTGATGCTTTTTTGTAATTTTTTTGGAATTTTTTTCTAAACATAAGGAAGGAAATGTGCTAAAGGGAGTATGCTGCTAGTGCTCTTACAATAGGATCAATCTCAACGTTGCCTTTGAGGCTGTGCTTTAAGCCATTGTCTCTTTGCCCAATATCATTATGTACTGTTCAATCATTTTTAGAGAAATAGTGGCTTTCTCACATCTGGGAGGTCTTCTTTTCTTCTCAACTTTTACAACGATGAAAGAATTAATTGATATGATATCAAGTAGAAATGAGTTTTAAAATTTTTGCAAGAGAAAAGTGAAAAGAGTTATTTGGCTCTTTTTAAGAAAAGAATGAAGAGCTGATTGCCAAACATAGATCGTCTTCAAATTCCAATGCTCCTCTTCCTCTTGTGCATGGCTTTGGGGCTTCCAGTCCACACTAGCTTCTCTTGTGGGAATCACATGTTTTGGCAATATTATTGTCTATGAATTCGGTGTCAACAATGTATATAAATAAGATCAGTAGATGTCAATTTTCGAAATAGTGCAACATTTGGACCATTGCATTAATATTGTTAGGTGGTTGTCTAAAATATGGTTGTCAAAAGGGAAAAGACACAAAATATTTAAGAGTGTATATAGGGTCATGTTATTTAAAATTTTAAATAATGTGACAATATATATATACTATATGTTAAAATGTATTCTATTAAATCTGTAAAATTTAATTAGTATTGACTATAAAATAATTAAGTGGAATAGAGAGGATTATGGGACAAGGATTCTCTCCATTTCAAATGAAATGAAAAGTATCAATTTCATGGTTAAGATTTAAAGTTTGTGCATCTAATGATGTACATATTATTACATTATTTAAGTATTTTTAAAGAAGAGATATAACGGATAGTGTTCAATGGGCATTTAAAAACTATTCTGCATTTGCTATCTGCCCTTCCGCATTGGTTTTTTTTTTTTTTTTAATTAAAAGGGTGAGAAGGGACGACCAGTGTAATTTCTTCTCTTGGGCGTTACCATTGAGGTCCTCACCTGCTGTGGAATGTCCGATTTGAACCATAGCTACTGCCGGAAAAGGCGAGTACTAATGTAGCCTTTAACCCCATACGCAGTGGCGGAGATATGTAGGAGCGCCCACCCAAACAAAAATTTTGAGAAGGAAAAAATTATAAGACAGTTTTTAAATTTTTGAAGCCCACTCGCCCCTACTCCTTTTCTTACTTCTTGTACCTGTCTTCCTCCTCCTCTTGGGTTGCCCCTGTCTTCCTCTTCTTCTTGGCTTTCCTCCTGTAATCCTCCCCTTTTTGGATGGCCCCTGTCTTCCCTCGTGTCTCTTTGAAGTTTCTAAAGAGTTGTTGGTTTGTGGCATAAAAATCATCGATTTCTAGAGAATTGGTAAAGAGTAGATGAAAATATTAATTGCGGTGGTTGTTGATTACGATACAAAAATTCTGGGGAGGGTGAAGGTGAGGTGAGGTGTGCCGAGGAAAAGCAGTGCGTTTTGTAGACTTGTAGTCTAGGCAGCCAACAAACTTCAATCACTTTCTATTTTTGTTTTTAGAAATGATATTATGCTTAATATGTGGGAAAAATGCCACTATTATAGTTAATCTGCAAAAAGTATGTTGTGTGTCTCCATGTAGCCTAATAAGTGCTAAATTCTCACTACCATTATTTATTTATTTATTTATTTAAAATAATATTAACCATTTTAGGTTACTATAAATCAAATTAAAAAAAAGTTAATAATTTTTTAGTAATTCGGTTTTAACGTTTTTATTTTTGTTTTCCTAGATTTTAAAATCAAACAAATCTGGTACCTCACTTATGGAAAAAGACAAAATCAATACATTCGTTAGTCTAAATTAACGGAATTCCACATATCACTCCCATAATACGCCACGTGCCTTACAAATAAAAATAATGAAATAGTAATAATAATAAACTAAACATTAAAAAAAAAAAAATAA
>NC_081542.1:39816451-39892267 GCF_901000735.1 Corylus avellana | reverse complement strand
TTTCTTCAAGCATAGTCAGTATAGACTTAATCCTAGCTTCCTTAATCCACGCGTTAAAGCTCTCAGCCAAGTTGTTTAATAACATATCACTTTTGGTTTGGCAGTTGAAAGCATGTCTGGACCATGATGCCTTAGGTACACCACTACGGTAATCGTGTGCACCTTTCTCCATTGACAATATATTCTGCATGTGATGGTCAAACGCATAAACATTGGCTGCACGTGCAGCTCCCCACAACTCATCCTTCATAGCTTTCCTTGTGTAGCCTTTCGCTTTGAGGTTCGCATGTAAGTGCCGAACACAAAAGCGATGCTCAGCATGTGGCAACACAGCCTCAACTGCAATTCCAAGCCCCTACACACATAAATTTATGTTAAATTATATGTAATAACATAAAGGAATAAAATAACACAATAAGAACATAAATAGTATTTTACACCAAATACCTTCTATCTGTTAGACATTATAGTCCAACCAAGTCCGCCTTCTGGCCCGCATAAGTCCTCCAATAAAATGGCAATAAACCACTGTCATGAATCTCTTGTCTCTGCCTCGGCCACAGCAATTGCAATGGGGAACATGTCGTCGTTGCCATCCTTGCCTATAGCACACAACAATTGCCCCCCATATTCTCCGTTCAGATGACAAGCATCTAAACAAATTATGGGCCGACAACCATGTCTGAACCCCTTTTTGCATGCATCAAGACAAATATACATCCTCTGAAAGAATGCTCCATCTCTGTGTACAAAAGCACTACTACCAGGGTTGGTGCTGAGTATTGCCATTGCATATCGCCGTGTGAGGCGATATTGCTTAGAGTGCCTACCAAAAATTTGATGCAATGCCTCCTTCTTCGCTCTATAGCAACGATCAATAGGAACATCGACGTTAAGGTCTCTCTTCACCCTCTGTTTCAATGCATATGGTGTCCACGTGGGGTCATCCTTGAAGTCCCTCTTATAAGTACGAACAAGATACTCAACATCACATCTAGAGTTTTCGTACTGATTACCACAAATATGAACCGGGTAGTACGTCTTAATTTGAAAACAAGTCCTGGTAGCATCAGTAGAGGCATGAATCCTCCATGATCAATGTTCTAATTTACAGACTGCACTCACCCTACTCGTGTCATTGTGCTTATAGTTGTAATCAAACCCTTTCTGCACAGCATGCGTCTTCAGTGCCATCTTGAATGAACCTGAATCTGCAAATTGATCCCCAAGCTCAAACGTCACTGGAATCTTCAAGTCATGTTTCAGATTGAACTGTCTATACCGCTTCCTTTTTTTTCCAACCTCGCTAGCATCACTTTCTTGCAAACTTGCAAGACCATCACTTTCATCATCAGATTCCTCATCCCCCAAATCGGCTCCTTTCTCACCTATGTTAATGTCAACTTTTTACCACCATTTGGACGTCCCATCCTTCTCTTTATTGACCTCATCAGCATCATAGAAAAGGTCCTCATCCTCGCCATCAGTTGCTTCGAAGTCAGTCAACAGCTCCTTGATAACTTCATCAATATCCTCTTCCACTTTCTTCTTTCGTGGCCTACCACTACGTCCATTTTTTTCGTGCCAGTTTTGGGTACGGTGTCTGCACCAACATTCTGATTGTCTTCCTCGTCCTGCAAAACCGGTTGAGCAACCCGTCTTCTTCTTCTTCTGCGTACTGAAAAAATATATACAAAAATTAAAATAAAAAACCAAAAACAAAAGAATCAACTAATAAAAAACCATAAATAATTGTGACAACATAAAGTTAGTTGCTGGTGAATATTATTTTTTAAAAAATAAATAAAATAAAATAAAATAAGAATCCAACTCAATTTCAATTTGTATGTACCTCCTCGGCTGGTGGTCGGTTCCCCGCTTGGTTTATTGGATGGCGTAACAGAACGGGCAACCTTAGTTTTAACTCGTGGGCTTTTGAAATGTCTTGATTGAGAATTTCCACCTTCTTCACCTTGTCCTTGTACATCTCCATCTTCACGTGCAGCATTAGGTATGTCCTCCATCCCTAAAAGAAACAATCAAATTTGTTGTTAGTCATTCGGGAAGGGAAGGCTAAGTGCTCTCATGATATATTATTTGAAAAAACAATTAAGTTAACAAATAAGAAATAAGTATATTACCTTCAGCCCTAGGTATTTCATCCACCCCGTCACCTTCTCCATCTCCATCATGAAGGGGAGGCCTAGGTATCTCACCCACCCCGCTACCACCTTTTGCATCTCCATCATGACGGGGAGCCGTAGGTATCTCACCCACCCCGCCACCACCTTCTCCATCTCCATCATGCCGGGCAGTACTAGGTATCTCACCCACCCCGCCACCACCTTCTCCATGTTGTCCTTCAACAGCTTCAAGAAATAAATGCTCCTCTACCATTATAGCACTGTCCACCATATGTTCAACATATAAATGAACATCTTGTGATCTGTACTCAACCATAATATTTACAAAATCTACAACGTCTGCATCACTATTTAAAGATATCACTTGATTATGTGGACTATCACCGACATTATACCAACATCTAAAGTCGCTCATGTATCCTAAGTCACGAACCAACTCTTTGACTTCCCACATACTAAAATAGTCAACATCATAGCCTTTCACTTCATGGACGTCGCCACCAACGTATTTAAATGGGGTATGAGTCATTATCCCACCGTGATGCATGATTATATTGACAGCCATATCTGTAAACATATAAAAGAGTGTAAGAAAAAATATAAAAGAGTGTAAAAAAAAATGTTTGTCCATACAAGAAAACACAAAAACAATAATATCTATCTATTGCATGAAATAGATTACGTGCATGTTTTGGACTCAAGATGCCCAACTTAAGCTGATTTTGGATGTTAGGTTGACATAGTTGACAACCATTCATTTGGGAGAAAAGGACAAAACATAATAGTAATAAGGGAAATCATATCTAAAATCCTTAGGTAAACGTGCTTCTATTAAAAACTCCCTGAGTATTTTTTTTCTGAAATTTAGTCCTTGGGTGACTCGGAACTACTAGAAACTCCATACCGTTAATTTTTGCTAACTGCCGTTATAGTAATAATAAACATATACTTTTGGACATGCATGTTATAGGTGCAAAGTGCACTTTTCGCCCATTGTTATATGTGGAAAGATCAACAAATGCATACAATACACTCATAAATGGCAACTTCTTCCTTCTTTCTTTCTTTCTTTATTTTTTTATTTTATTTATTGTGATCCCAATGGGGGCCACCCATACCTTTCACGGCCCCATTGGGATCGCAATAAAGGTAGTGGGATTGCCCCCATTGCTTCATTACTCTTAATCTACTCAATGTAATTGAATTATGCAAAAATACATCAATACATGTAAAAAATTTCTCTTTCTATAAGAACTATTAACCTATTTGATGCCTTAAATTATGCAAAAATTCATCAATATAGGTAAAAGAAGCAGGTTTAAGTTACATTTCTTACTTAATAACTTTCCATAGGATCAATATTTTGCCAAAGTCACCATTACATTATATTAATATACATGTCCATCATGCTTGCTAAATATTAAGAGAATGGGAGATTAGAAACTGTCTAATCTGAAAATGTTAAAGATAAAGTTTTTTTTAAAAAGAATTTTAAACAAGCTTATAAATAAATAAGTATTAGATTATAGTAAATCCCACCAGATTGACATGAAATTTAGCATGCACAATAGCATGGAGGGCATGTAATCCAACAAAGTTGTTGAATATAGGTACAATTATATACACTTGTGAGCGTGAGAGATTAAATCCCATATTGGAAAGCTATCACAAGAGGATATAGACAATTCATCCTACAAGACAGCTCATGAGATAATAAAAGCTTCTGTTTAATGCAAAATGTGGTTGAGGTAACGACGAAAGGAAAAAAATTTTAAATATAAAGAATAGTATATATATATACCATCTTCAAATTACTATTTCATTGTCAATGTCTCATCCAAATTAAATCCCATATTAAAATAACAGATCAATTAAACACCAAATTTGACTTCTCCAAATTCAGAACATCCATACCCTTCTAGAATGAGCACGGTGAGTTGTATATTGAGCAAGTTTTTTTTCTTTTTTTAACAGTATATTGAGCAAGTTGAGTTGTACATTAAATGGAAGGAAATTAAGCTCCACAGAAAAAAAATTGATAGAATCTCTTCTGCCTAACACGACAAAATCCCCCTTGACCAACTTGCCAGTGCACACGAAAAAACAACTGTCTCATTCCAGGACCACAACCAAGGTGGACCACACCCACTGCCAATCAACAATAATATTGGCTCAAAAGTGCAATATTCGACAGATGTTGGACAAAAAAATGGTTGGGGATGGGGTTTCGACCAAAAGCTTCCAACACAACAAAAAAAATTCAAAACACAACTATTAAAGGCTTCCATTTCAGTCAATCAACAAAACCCACAAAGAAATTTCGGAAAATACCTTCGTCGAAACCAGATTTTTCCGATTCAAAATATTGTGAATCGACGGAAACCTAGCCGGAAAAGTGACGCCGGAATTGATGGTCCAAAACGGTGGGTACTGTCGCCGGTGGCCTCTGTCGCCGGTGGGTTCTGTCTCCGGTGGTTCTGTCGCCGGCGGGGTTTGGGTCGGTGGCGTCTGCGTCGGTGGGTTGCCGCTTGGTGTATCGGGTGGTTTGTATTTTGACCATATGGAACTTGAGGGTTTCAAAAAAGAAGCCCTCAAGTTTAAGCCAAAGTCACCGTTTTGGATGGTCCAAAACGGTGAGTTTTATATCCTACGTGTCCAATGTGAACACGTAGGATACAAAAATTCCACTTAGGTGGACTTAAGTGAAACGGTTCATTTCATTCAAATAACGGCAGTTACCAAAAATTAACGGTATAGAGTTTCTAGTAGTTTTGAGTGACCCAAGGACTAAATTTCCGAAAAAAAATACCCAGGGAGTTTTTAATAAAGGCGCGTTTACCTAAGGATTTTAGATATGATTTCCCTTTAAATAATGTGACAATATATATATACTATATGTTAAAATGTATTCTATTAAATCTGTAAAATTTAATTAGTATTGACTATAAAATAATTAAGTGGAATAGAGAGGATTATGGGACAAGGATTCTCTCCATTTCAAATGAAATGAAAAGTATCAATTTCATGGTTAAGATTTAAAGTTTGTGCATCTAATGATGTACATATTATTACATTATTTAAGTATTTTTAAAGAAGAGATATAACGGATAGTGTTCAATGGGCATTTAAAAACTATTCTGCATTTGCTATCTGCCCTTCCGCATTGGTTTTTTTTTTTTTTTTAATTAAAAGGGTGAGAAGGGACGACCAGTGTAATTTCTTCTCTTGGGCGTTACCATTGAGGTCCTCACCTGCTGTGGAATGTCCGATTTGAACCATAGCTACTGCCGGAAAAGGCGAGTACTAATGTAGCCTTTAACCCCATACGCAGTGGCGGAGATATGTAGGAGCGCCCACCCAAACAAAAATTTTGAGAAGGAAAAAATTATAAGACAGTTTTTAAATTTTTGAAGCCCACTCGCCCCTACTCCTTTTCTTACTTACTTCTTGTACCTGTCTTCCTCCTCTTGGGTTGCCCCTGTCTTCCTCTTCTTCTTGGCTTTCCTCCTGTGATCCTCCCCTCTTTGGCTGGCCCCTGTCTTCCCTCGCGTCTCTTTGAAGTTTCTAAAGAGTTGTTGGTTTGTGGCATAAAAATCATCGATTTCTAGGGAATTGGTAAAGAGTAGATGAAAATATTAATTACTTGGTAAGTTGTTGAATTGAGGAGAGACAGGGGGGAGCGGGGGTAGGGGTGGGGGTGACGTGAGGTGGCTGCATATGGAGAAAATAGTGCGTTTTGTAGACTTGTAGTCTAGGCAGCCAACAAACTTCAATCACTTTCTATTTTTGTTTTTAGAAATGATATTATGCTTAATATGTGGGAAAAATGCCACTATTATAGTTAATCTGCAAAAAGTATGTTGTGTGTCTCCATGTAGCCTAATAAGTGCTAAATTCTCACTACCATTATTTATTTATTTATTTATTTAAAATAATATTAACCATTTTAGGTTACTATAAATCAAATTAAAAAAAAGTTAATAATTTTTTAGTAATTCGGTTTTAACGTTTTTATTTTTGTTTTCCTAGATTTTAAAATCAAACAAATCTGGTACCTCACTTATGGAAAAAGACAAAATCAATACATTCGTTAGTCTAAATTAACGGAATTCCACATATCACTCCCATAATACGCCACGTGCCTTACAAATAAAAATAATGAAATAGTAATAATAATAAACTAAACATTAAAAAAAAAAAAATAAAAATTTTATGATTGGCCCGTACCCATTTTAACCTGGGGTGGTTTGAAATGGGGGGTGGCCTAGCCATGCATAAAACCCCCCATTTTATTTTATTTTTTTTTTGGTTTAGTTTTTTTTTTTTAATATTAGTATTATTATTATTTTTTAATTTTTAGGACACATGTCACAATATTAATGAAGATGACGTGAAATTCCGTTAATTGGGATTGACGAAAACTAATGGAGGTATTAATTTTATCTTTTCCCATAAGTGAGGTACCCAATTTATCTGATTTTAAAATCTAAGGAAAAAAAAATAAAAACATTAATATCGAGGTACCAAAAAAGTTTTAACCCTAAAAAAAAAATTATTAGGTGTCTATTTTGCTTCTAAATGCATTTTTGTTTTCATTTTGTTACTAAATATCAGTAACAGTAAAAAAAAAAAAAAAAAAAAAAAAAACTTAGTTACAAAATAGCTAAACAACTTTTTAGGTGGAACTTTTTAATAAAATTTTACGGACAAAAGTTATCAATCTTTCTTTAACAGGCTCATAGTTTAGTAGGTCCCTAGAATTTTCATTGTCTAGTAAAACAGTAGCTTTATCTATATATACACATATATCAACGCTGACCAACAAATGAGTCAGCTACTTCTACAGTTCTACTGCTATTTCCTACAATTTCTCTTGTGGGGTTGAGTGTTTAAAGGACAATAAATTTAGGTGGACGAAAAAAATAAAACACAAGATTTAATGAATAAGCATCCAATAAATGATAGGACTCAAAGGATAAATATTTTAAATTACCATAACATATATTATGTTATAAAGTATTTTTATTTTAAATTGTATACATTATATTTTTTTATATGTATATTATAAAAAATATTTTAATGTTACTCCTACTAAAGTCAATTCCTAAATCCGTCATGTCCATACTGCGAATACCATGTATCTATTAAACTAAAACAATGTCGTTATAAGAAAGGAGTACAATAAAGATGAGTTTTATATTTAATTTATATTTTTACATTATACTTTTTTTTTACATGTCAACATAAGAGAGAAGGAAGATTCGAATTAGTGACCTCTATTTCATTAGAGGTGATCCCAACCGATTGAACTACTTTTTTGACTTTATTATACTTTTTAAGTGTATTTGGTTGAACAATTATATTAAATTATGCAATTTAGTCCCTTGTCCTCAACCTCTTGCAGTGTGTTCGGCCAATCCCAGTAACCATCCTCAGCTTTTGGCTCTTGACACTGCGCCAAAAATGCCAAACTCTACCTAATGATCCCAATTCTCCAAAGGCTATCAAAATCAGTAACGTCCACAGCCCGGCTCTTTAAGCTCATGGACCCGTCCAGCTCCTTCGGAGGCTCACAGCGACTTGTCGCCTTGGCCCAACAGCTCCGCCTCTACAAGCCGCCGCCTACCTTCGAGGACATTGAGGAGCAGAGCCTCGAAGAAAGCGCTGGGAAAGTGGTTTCCCAATTGGGTTTTGCGGAATCGACTACCCCAATTGCGCAAGACCCACAAAGGTTTAGACCCAAGAGAGCCGCTGTTTTGGTCTGTCTCTTTGAAGGAGATGCTGGGGATCTGCGCGTGATTCTCACCAAGCGGTCTTCGAGGCTGTCCACTCACTCGGGTCAGTTCAGTTGGAGATACCTTTCTGTTTGGTTCCTGAGAAACAGTGTGGAAAGGAAAGGAAGATAAAATAAAATTCCGAGTCTTTTGTGATGTGTTTTTGGTCTGAAGTATGGGATTTTCACCCCAATTGCGTTAAGTTGTTGTATAAGGCTACATAAATGGGGAACTTGCTTTCCCTCTTTTTCGAGGGAACCAAATGGAAATAAACTAATGATTGTGATGTGGGAGGGAGACTGAGTGGATGTGTTTTTGTTGCAGGTGAAGTTGCATTGCCAGGTGGGAAAGCAGATGAGGGGGATAAGGATGATGGGGAGACTGCAACAAGGGAGGCTAAGGAGGAGATTGGGTTGGATCCTTCACTCGTCGATGTTGTTACTGTACTTGAACCATTCTTGTCTAAGGTATCAGCATCTTTTCTTTTCTTTTCTTTCTTTTCCTTTTTCATCCTTTTAAAGCATTTGTTCTATGTCTTTGATTGAGATCAAGTGCTCAACTATGTACCAAATTACCAATTGAGTGAATACAAAACTTAATGTGCACCAATTATGTAAACTTATCAACAAAAAAAAAATAAAAATTACAGTACGTAAAATTTCAGTCTTGGAAATTGGAGTTTTGGATAATCAGTTAGGAAAGGGTATTTTTTTTTTTGTTGTTGTTGGGTAATTGTGATATCAAATTGAATGTTTCTGGAGAGTGAATTAATATATGGATCTTCTTAATTACTGTGACATATAGGTTAAAATGGATTCGGTTTACAGAAAGATAGGGGAATAAATAGTTTATATGAGAAGTGGCAGACTAAGTTGAGACGTACCTAAAAGGACTGTTTGCTTGGCAAGACTGGCAACAGTGGCAAGCACACCTCAACTTATTTACTAATGTATCTTCACAACTATTTTAATTGCCAGACCTGAATTATTTGGGCTATACATATTGCACAGTGCTTTATACTTTTAAGTTCGGCTACGAAACCTTTATACTGAACACTGGTTTCATTTGATTACGCTTTTTAGAGAGTGTTTTTTGGTTGAAAAAGTGTTTTGATTTGATATAAAAGTGAAAATAATTTTAAATTTTTTGTGAGTGTTTTATATTTGAAGTTTTTTGTTGATACTTTTGCTTTTTTGGTAGAAAGCAAAAGGCAAAGGCAAAAACACATTACCAAATGAAGGAATTTTACATTGTATGCTTTTTGAAGATCATTATGGAAATCTGTAAATCCTAAATTGAAACTCAAAACTTAAACTGTGGACAGCATGAAGTACAAACTTAAAATAAATGCACCTCATATATCACGATAACCTTCTTTATTAATTTCTGGAACAATGATATGTTGTGGACTATCTTTTTGATTTGGATTATAGTGTTGGTTTTAATTTTTTATATAGGATTTTTTTTTTTTTTTTTTTTTGATAAGTAGTAAATTATATCTGATATCTTTCGTACTTTAGGCTAATTTGCTTTTAAGGTCAGTGTTTTCAATTTTTTAGCTTTAAAATCCAAGTTTTATTTTTTGGATGAAGGAGAATTTTTATAAAAGAACATTTGCAACACACTCCAGCTGAAACACTGGAACTGCAGCTACACACAGAAGCTTACAACCAACCAAACTCAACTGACAGAGCTAAACAACTCAACTACCAACAAAACACCAGAAATCACTTCAAACAATTCAACAATTAACAACCATACTCTATACAACTCGAAACATCTTTTCCTACTATTCATCTATTCTGCAACAACCTCTCCTCTGCAGCAAAGAATATTCACTGGCAGCCCCCAACTGCGGCAAAGATCTAAATTTCTACTTGTCTTTTTAAATCTGCCTTTAGCCATAACCTAAATCCGAGTTTTGACTTATTTCCAAGAATCAAATACCTTTGTTAGCATTTAAGTCAATGTTTAAAATAAAATTTTTCTCTTTCCAGTTATACCTTCCAAATTTCTCTCCTCTCTCCTCTCTCTCATCTCTGAACTGACCACAACCATGGAGATCGGTCTATGGCTATGGCTCAAGCTCTTTGGGCCCCAGCCACAGTCAGTCTCCATGGGCATGGAGGTTGGCCATAGCTCACATATGCAGTCTGGCCAGTTTTACTATACTTCATAAATCTTTCGTGTTTCTCACAGACCTTTATCAAGAAGGCAACAATGTTGCATATGATCTTGTGAACTATGGTTATGTCGAACTGTCAGATTTTTATTTTACCAAAGGATCTGGTTCTGCATGACTCCGTTAGGCTGGTTTGTGAGATTTATCAGGTTTGCAGAATTCTGAGGATTAACTAGTAAACAGAATTAGAAGCCAAGCAAGAAAACCAGAATATATTTCCTTTCAACTCCTGGTCACATGAGTAATTATCATTTGAAAATGACTGATTTTCATCATTTTCCCTTCTGGTTAAAATTTATGCTTTTTTTTCCTTGATAAGTTACAATTCAGGCGTAAGATTGGGGCATAGAATAAGTATGAACTTTGAGTCACATGTGACAAGTTATATGCAGATGTGTTAGTTTCTCATTGGGTGGTTCAGCTAACATTCTTTTTCTGTGCAGCACCTCCTCAGAGTAGTACCTGTTATTGGTATACTTAATGAAAAGAATGCATTCGAGCCTGCTCCAAATCCTGGTGAAGTGGAATCAATATTTGATGCTCCATTGGAAATGTTTATCAAGGTTTTCACTGTAGTTCCATTTCTTGACTTAAGATTATGCAATTTCATTTTTTCAATCTTGGAAACTCTCTTTATAATATCTTTGATTCAGGATGAAAATCGGAGAGCAGAGGAGAGGGAGTGGATGGGACACAAGTATCTGATTCATTTCTTCGACTATGAAACAGAGAATAAGAAGTACCTGATATGGGGTTTAACTGCAGGGATCTTGATAAGGGCAGCATCAGTCGTCCTCCAACGGCCTCCAGCTTTTTTGGAACAGAATCCCATTTTCAAGGTTCCAAGAGTTATTGAGAAAGATACTGTAATTCCTTAAATTTAGGGAAGATGTCGCGGGTTTTAATTAGGAATAGTCATCCTTCCTGCAATAATGTCCTAAACAACCCGCAGTTATCAGATTAGTACAATGTGTTCAACATTAATGTTTTAAGTATACTGAAAACATCATATTCGTATATGTTGTAAACTAAAGAGGCTGAAATATTTCAGACCACAGGGGCAACTGGCATCAAATATCAAACGGATGTTGGCTGAGAGTAAATTGTGAGAACAAACAATTTGGCCCCCTTCACCTTTCTTCAGGTCAGTTTTTCTTTAACTTGAAAATTTTCTGGTTATAGAAATTTGTTTAATATTTGTTTGTGCTTCTCAACTATGAGTTGTTGCAGGACCAGATCTCAAGCACAAAGAGCTTATCCGGTCACTCATCAACACAAATGACAAGCATATCTGCACCAAGAACTTTTCCTTGTTGATTGACAGGGAAGAGTAATCAAGCTTCTATTGTTAATGCCAGTGTGTTGCTTCCCAGTGTTTTCTCGCTTTTGTTATGACAACGAAAACTCATACAAGATGTTTTTTTCTTATAAAGAAGAAAAATTCGCTTCAATCAAGGATTTAATTCTAAGGGTTACAGAAACCTGAAGTTGCTTGCCCTTTGAAACCCTTATCTTTGCAGGTTTTATTGAATGAGCTTTATGAAACCTCCTGTTTGTCTATGAGACAAAATTATAAATATCCAATTGCAAATTCATAAAAAGCAACCATCGGGGAAGGAATGATCAAACATTCTCTGTCAAAAGTTATTTTTGATAGCTGTGGTGTTTCTGATTATTCTCTATTGGTGATTGAGAAGATGGGATGCTGCTGGGCAAGCTGATGGGATTCAGATTTCCTGTTATTAAAAATTTGGACAGTTTAAGAGCATTCTCAATGGAGGAGTCATATTTTTATGTAAAATGGTTTCTCAAAACTCATTTTTATTTAGTTTAGCTAAGCTATTTTTAAATGTCTCTACATCCGATTAGCTATATTTCTATTTATTCTATTAAAATATTATTAAAAGTAAGAAAAGTTTTGGAAAAAATAAAACATGTGAGAAGAAAAAAAGAAAAAGTTTTGGGAAAAAGAGAACATGCAGAGAAAAAGTAGGAAAAAATTTGGGAGAATGAGAAAATAGGTGAGAGAAACAATGAAAAATAAAATAGTTCCCTCGAAAAGTGTTGCTACATTTAGCTTTTTTTTTTATCTCTTTCAATTAAATATCTATTTTACATTTTCTTTTGGCTAATTCAATGTAGGAGGTTTTTTAAACATTTAAAGAGTTATTTTAGATAAAAGTAATATTTGGATCTTCCATTAAGAATGCTCTAAGGAGCAATAATTTACATAACACTGGCGTGCATGATAATATATTTTTTTTTATTGTTTAAATAATTATTTAATTATATTTTATAATTAAATAACACTGGCGTGCATGACTGATATATATAACCTATAACTAATGTTATATATATCAGTCATGCACGCCAGTGTTATATATATCACTAGCCCAGTTTAAGATAGATTAGGTGAGTTGCTGAGCAAATAGAAGTTTTTTTTTTCTCATAATGGAAAGTTGGATGTGGAGTAAAAAACATACATTTTACCATTTTGACTCATCCAAGTCCACGTGCCAATCTAAAAAGAGAACAAATGATAAAAACATCTTTCTTTGTCGCACGTCTCTAAAATAGTTGTATAAAATTGAAAAGCAAAAACATACGACAAAGGGGACGCTAAAAACATGGGTTCCAATAACCTCGTAGGAGTGCTAGAGAGGCTCGAAGCGTTAGCTCAACAATTCGGACTTGGCAGACCTCGTCCCTCAGCCGATGGTGCGACTTCGATGCAACAAACGTTGGGATCCAACAAGACCAAGCGAGCCGCAGTTCTGATCTGCCTCTTCCAAGGTCCCAATGGCGATCTGCGAGTCATCCTCACCAAGCGAGCTTCGACTCTCTCTTCTCACTCCGGTCTCGGGCCTTAAATTAAGCCTCTGCTTTTGAATTTGTTTTTTGGGTTCTATGATGTGGAACAGGAAATGGGTGTGTGTGGTTTGGTTGCAGGTGAAGTTTCGTTGCCGGGTGGGAAGAGAGAGGAAGGCGATGCTGATGATGTAGAGACGGCGTTGAGGGAGGCTAAGGAGGAGATCGGTTTGGACCCTTCGCTTGTTAGTCTTGTTACCGTTCTTGAACCTTTTGTTAATAAGGTACATGTTATGCTTTGCAATTAAATGGGTCAAATCTTTCATCTTTAATCTGTTGCGGGTCGTGTTAAAAGTTGTTGGTCATAATATGTGTGTTGGGTTCGGATTATGTCGAAAGATAAGTATTAGTCATAATTCTCTCAACTCTAATCCGTTAACTTCGAATTGAAAATTGAAATTGTGGGTCGCATAAAAAATTGACAGATCAAATAAAAACATCTTTGATCAAATTGTATGTGGTTTTATAGTTAGTTGAAGATCATTTGCTTCTTATGTAAATTCTGCCCATCGTTGTCTAGATTCCAAACTTGCTAAGCAGAACTGCAATCTAATACTCTACACTTGTATTTGACTAAAACTGGTTTCCTTGCGCAGATTGGTGTGACAGTAGTTCCTGTGATTGGTATCCTTTCTGATAAGAAAGCATTCAGTCCAAATCCTAATCCTGCTGAAGTGGAAGCAATTTTCGATGCTCCCTTAGAAATGTTTCTCAAGGTCTTATTATTCTCTTCAGTCTTTAAATTTCTATGACAAATTAATCTCTAGGAAATTCCTAAGTGACATTTCTTTCATGGCCATAGGACGAGAATAGGAGGGCAGAGGAGAGAGAATGGATGGGAGATAAGTATCTACTGCATTACTTCGATTATGAAGCAGAGAATGAGAAGTATGTGATATGGGCTTTAACTGCCGGAATCTTGATTAGGGCTGCATCACTTGTCTTCCAGCGGCCGCCGGCGTTTCTTGAGCGGAGACCCAAATTCTGGAATAGAGCTATTAACAGCAATACTACTTCACCATAGCTCCAAAGCAATTTTTATGGATCTTATTTCACTTCTTTCTTTCATGCCCACTAATTATAAGTTACCATATTATTCTGTATGAAGGCCTTGAACTGGTAATAGTTGGCAAGCTCCATAATAACAGAACAGAAATCTCAATATAACTTGGTTGGTGTGCATATGAATCACAAGCTAGTTTACAGAAAAAAAACGAATTGGCAAAACTATTGACAGAACCAGTATACATATCGATTCCTCAACCTCATGTTCCCCAATACTATGAAAATAAAACGTAATATCATGGAAATAATTCTGAATTTGCTTGTAGGAAAGGAGAAAAGAAATGCCACGAAAAAAGCAAATAGAAAGACAATTTGGTCAACAAAAATTACAGATACCTTCTTCAGCTAAACACCTCATAGAATTTCTCAATGACAAGTAAACCCGAGTCGATCGACTCCAAGGGATCCTTCCGAAGGCGGTGTCTTAAGCAGTTGGGAATTACAGTAGCAATATCCTCTGGGGTTACAGTATCTCTTCCCTTCAGGGCAGCTAGAGCTTTTGAGGCCCTGTTCGTCACAATGTCTCCTCTCAATCCATCAACATTCAATTCTGAACAAACCTTGGATATTTTCACCTTGAGATCACGATCAATCTCAACAGAAGAAAGAGAACTTCTAGCTGAGGAAATTTGTTGTTGGAGCTTTTCTTGCTCCGCCATGTAAGAACCCCTGAATTCCTTGGGATTCCTATCGAAACGAGCTCTCTCCTCCACAATCTGGACCCTCAGCTCTGCATCCCTGACAGTCCCCACTTGTGCATGCATTCCAAACCGATCAAGCAGTTGTGGCCTGAGCTCGCCTTCTTCCGGATTGCCGGAGCCAATGAGAATAAACCGAGCTGGATGTGAGATTGAAATACCCTCTCTCTCCACTGTGTTCCAACCTGAGGCAGCAGAATCCAACAAAACATCCACTAAGTGGTCGTCCAACAGATTAACTTCATCCACATACAGAATTCCTCTATTAGCTTTAGCTAGAAGGCCAGGCTCAAATGCCTTAATACCCTCAGTGAGGGCTTTCTCAATGTCAATTGTCCCACAGACCCTATCTTCTGTTGCACCCAATGGCAAATCAACCATGTTGATTTTGGCCGTCACAACAGACAGTTTCTCTCCTTTTATGGTGCTTTCTCTGACTTCTATGCCCATGCATTCTGGATCTTCTGGATCTGAATTATATGGATCACCAGCTACTACCTCGATTTCAGGAAGCAAATCAACCAATGACCTCACAGTAGTGGATTTTCCCGTTCCCCTATCACCCATGATCATGACACCTCCAATCTTGGGATCAATCACATTTAGCAGAAGGCATAGTTTCATCTCATCCTGTCCAACAATAGCAGCAAAAGGATATACCGGTCTCTGGCTTTCCTTCGCAGCAAGCTTCTGGGCCTGGATATCATCATCACCAACCTCATTCACTTAAAATTCAAAACCTAATTGTGAAAGTTGTGCTGTAAACATTCTCTTCCGAGAAATTGCGTTCTTCCACAGATATGTGTGTGTGTGTGTGTGTGTGTGTGTTTTTGTTTGTATAAAGTCAATAGTGATATGTATTAAGCATAAGATACTTTCGACAAACATCTGGAGTGCACACAATGACCTCAAACACCACACAAGACCTCAGAGTAACTTGAATTATTTGAGCAAGCGAATTAGCTATAACATGTGCACATTAGCCAAAAAAACCAAACTTTGATCTCAAACTAGGATAAATCAAGAGCATCAGACAAGTACCTGTTCAACAGAGTTGATGTCAGTGGCGACATTCGTAACTGCAACACGGAACTGAGATCTCCCCCGCTTACCATGAATCCCAATCCCTCCATAAAACTTCCTCCCATTACTCTGCCCTGAAAACCCACAATTATCAACATCAACAACAATCCACCGAAACAGCTAAAACCCATATGTTATCGCAATAGCCAACACATAAAAATAAACAAAAACTTAAAGTTTGAGGACAAAGAAGCACCATAGACGAACTGGGTCAGCCACATATGTACTCAATCAGAGAATGTACGCCCAAAAACTGAAGTGCGTTTTAGTTTGGTAATTCAGTAATTTACCTGGGGTTAGAGTGAGAAAGGGAATTGAAGGCTTGGAGCCCGTAGAAGAGAGGGACCGAGAAGCCAAGATTGCAGTTGAGGAAGTTCCCAGTATTGACGCCATGGGCAACTGCTTATGGGTGCAGCCTGTGCTACAGTGTGTGAGTTTCTGTTTCTTTACCTCCACAGCTTGACATGGTTTCTTATTATTGGTTTGTTGGGTTGCGGATAAGAGGATAGATTTCAAGGTATCATCACTATGGTCGTTACCTTTACTTTGTCGTATTTCACTATTTTGCTTAAGAAATAAAAAGAAAAGGAATTGGCAGTTCTTCAGAAAAAGAAAGAAAATAAAAAAGAATTACAATCTCGAGAAAGAAGGTAATGGGGATCTTAAATTTTTATATTCGGTAAAATTTGGACAAAATCTTGGAAGAAGTTCTTCAAAACTGTAAGGTGGCGTCATTTAAAAGAAAACAGTGTTTATTTTAAGAATTTTTAATAATGGATTTAAATACTTAAGATCTTTGTAAGGGTTAAGTGTAGTTTAATTACTTTATTTTATTTTTTCAAAATCTTCCTTAAGAGTAAGGCTGGTAAAACAGATACCTGGCAAATAAATAGTTACTCGTTTATTCTATGCATATAACTATTTTTTATGACGCCTATATATACCTTATTATAAAAAAAATATGCATAAAATAAACGGGTTGTAAATAGGTCATATCAGGTTTAGTCACTCCGAGATTGCCAAGTCTGGGGTAGCCAAAATCACTCTAAGCTAAACGGGGGTGGCTCAATAGCCTTAGGAGTGGCTCACTCCCATTTTGCAATTTTTTTTTTTTTCATTTTTTTTAATGTTTTTAATAATTTTAGTTTTGAAATTTTCTATTATTTTACTTTTAATGAGGTATAGGATAGTTGTCATTTTTTAAGAGCGTTAACATGAATTTTTGTCAATTTTTGGATGAATGTACCATTTCTGTTTTTAGTCATTTTTTAGATACTATCTATAATACAAAATGAAACTGAAGTGTGAAAATGTAAAATCAAAGGCATTTAACCTTTTTTATAAATACTATCTTTCTATGTTCTCAATTTGAATAATTTATTCTATACACAAGTGTCAACTTTATTTTGTAAATGACCATTTCTTATAAAATTATTCTTTGACAAAATTATTGAACAAGGTAAATAACGACCATTTAAAAGGGTAGAGAACAACCTCAGCAACAATTTATCATCTTGTGTAGAAGTTAAAAGCATAAGGAAAATACACTTTGGTCTAAATTGATATTTCATTGGTACTTAGGCCACTTAACTGTAAAAAATTACAATGGGCTCTCTCAAACTACCAACTCATTCTAACTTAAACCATTCATTAGCGTTTGCCACTAAAATTGACAAAAAAAAAAAAAATGCCAAATGTGATATGCAGATGCAGGTGACATTTTTTTTTACTTGAATTGTCTAAATTACTTGTAAAAAATAATTTAAAAGAACAACAAAAAAAAAAAAACTAAAAGGGACAGCTAGTTGAGAGGTGATTTAGCTACTCTAAAATGATTAGGGATAGTCGAAGCACCGCACCCCCACAAGGCAATGGGGGTGGTTCAGTGTCTTCGGAAATGGTTGAAGATCACCCACACAACCACACAGGTTGAGAGCAAGTTCGGATACTACTTCATTTTTTTTTAATTATTTATTTTTAAAGATAATTTAGACATTCAAAAAAAAAAAAAAAAATAGCACTTGGAGTTACTTGTGATATGCAGATGCAGGTGACATTTTTTCACTTGAATTGTCTAAATTACTTGTAAAAAAAAAAATTTAAAAGAACAAAAAAAAAAAAAAAAAAAAAAAAAAGGGACTGCTAGTTGAGAGGTGATTTAGCGACTCTAAAATGATTAAGGATAGTCGAAGCACCGCACTCCCACAAGGCAATAGGGGTGGTTCAATGTCTTCGGAAATGGTTGAAGATCACCCACACAGCTACATAGGTTGAGAGCAAATTCGGACACTACTTCAATTTTTTTTAATTATTTATTTTTAAAGATAATCTAGAATTAGTTATCCGTTGCTTTATTGTTGTTCTTCGCTGCACTCTACCACATCACGCTGCATCACAAGACCACCCAAATTCAGGGCTGCTAAACTTGCTCATCTCTTCTCTGAAAGCAGGCACCGCACTCTCTTCCAAAGTCACCAACACCTTGAAACCATCCTTCCTTCCGGCACTGGCAGAGGAATAAGGCAAGAAAAAGCAAGGCTCAACGCTTCCAAGAAGGTTCCTTGAAAGTGGCAGAACGGTTACAGGGCCACCCCACCCAAAATCCACCGTCGAGTGCCCCAAGTGCCGCCAGTCTGTGAACCCACTCACCCTTTTTCCTGCCGTGATCCCATCTCCATAATGAAGATCCTGAAAGTCAATGAATGATCGAACGTATTCATCGGTGGCGTTGCTTTTGCTCTTTCTGATCAGCTCCGCCGTTTCCCAAATCGGTTTCTCTGCCACCTCTTTGGCGCTGAGATTCACGTACATTGCAACGCAACCGTTGCCCCAATAACCCGCGGGTAATGCCGGCGTTACCTGTTTCCGTATGTTGATGGAGTATGCAAACTTCACATTCTCGTCACCTGGAACCCCCGAGGCTTTTACCCTGTTCCGTCAATGACAAATGGACAGTAAAATGCATTAAAAAAACAAAAGCCAGAAATAACTTCACCCACTTATTTTGTTTCTTTACAAGCAAATATCAGTTTGCCTTAGAATCAGGGTGGCAATTTGTGTTTTCGTGTCTTGTATTGAATCATTAGTATAAAATTATATAGATTAATTATAATTTGATCTTTTTAATTCAATAGATTAGAAAATTTGCGAGCCTTTATAATTTATATCACGTGCCGAGTTTGAACACGTGTCGAGCTATATATATATATATATATATATATATATATATATATATTAATTTAGTTATATCTATAGTTTTATACTTATATCTATTTAATAAAAATGGATTAAAACAATCGTTAATTTTGTATTAAGTTCATGTCGAATTTGTAAATCGTTTAAAAAATTATTGGCCCGTATATATGTCATCGCATGTCGGATTGAGATTGAGTTGATGCATACTTATAAAATTATAGATCAATTCAAATATGATTCATTTACTTAAATTGATCAGATGATTAACTATAATTTACTAATTTCATATTCAAAATTATGTCGGATTCGGGAGTCAAATATTTCTGATACTGAAGAGATACATTAAAAAACGAAAAGGAAATTAGAGCGACTTACTTGGCTCGCCATATGAAAGCACCCAAAGCTTCAAACGTGGTGAATCTCAACCCAGATCGTTCAAACAGCAACGTCTTGATATGGTCCAAGCACTCGTCCCTCACATGAAACCATTCCCTCGCAACCTGACCAAGACTGGCATGGCTGTACGGTAAAAACTCCTTATCCAAACTCAAAAACTCATGGATCGGCACCTCAACTTTTGGCGGGTCTCTGGGCCCTAACAAGCTCGCCCTATCCCACACCGGCTCAACCGACAGCCGACTCGCCCCCCGAGCCAACTCAGCCATTGCATTGAAGAACTGAGTCCCGCCGAGTCCATCACACAGCGAGTGGTGTATCGCGGCTCCCAGAGTAAAACCCCCACACTTGAACACCGTGACCTGTAGCACACACGGGTTGACCAGCCCCTCCTCCTCCGGGCTCGGGTCGGGAACCAGCTGCTCCACAAAATGCGCATCCGGGTCGTCGAGGTAGTTCAGTGAGTCAAGCGTACAGTCCACGGTGGCGTGAACAAGAGGGACAGCTTGGCCAGCGGCGCAAAACACCTCAAGGCGGTGGTCACCCGGGCGGCGGCGAAGAGTGGCGGCGAGAGGGTAGTAGTGGACGAGAGCGGCGGAGAGGACGGTGGAGATGACGTGAGAGGGTGGGTTAGGGTGAGTGGTGGAGGTACTGTTAAGGTAGGCGCGGAGGTAACGGAAGGAGAGTCGGAGGTTGGGGTCGGTGTCGAGGTGTGAGAGAGGGAGGACATGGTCTTGGTGGAAGGGTGGTGTGGAGGGGGACACGTGGGTGGTCTTTCCGACTTTGACTTGCATTGTCGGGAGGCAATTGGGTGTCGGTTGTTAAGCCAGGGGGTTCGTTGCTTTGCCGCCCGGCCGGGTGTGGGGATTTATGGGTGTTGGTTGATTTGTACGGTCAGTCGGTCACTGTCTCACCAATCCCATAGAGGGGGCGACGTGGAGCATGCTCTAACCTCAGGTCCTCAACGACGATGCCCCGCATGAAAATGGCTGATCCATGGAGTTTGGCAAGTGCCAACTACCCTGCCATCTCACGGCTAATGGACTGCCAAGTTGGTAGATATTATTGCCGGATTTTCTATGCCCTCCAGCTCATCCCATTCCACCTCATTTTAGTGGACGGATCACTGGCTCTAGAGTTCTCTTGGAGGAGAGAGAGATGATTTTTAAAAGGAGATAAATCAGTATTAACATTTTAATTTAATAACACTTTAAAAGTCCACGTTAATTTTAATATGATTTAAGGAGAATATGTGTATTTCTTTTAGCATTATTCTAATTAAACTAGTCCGATATACTTTTGAATTTTTTTTTTCTTTTTTTTTTTTACTTCCAAATTAATTGTACGTATTTTAAAGTTCTGATTATCATACAAACCTAGCTTAAAATCAGCACATATATTAAAGTTCTTTATATTTAGATTAAGATGTTGAGATCATATTAATAATGCCATTTTTTTTTTTTATACCAAATATATATAATGCCACTTAGTAGATTACCATGTGACTGCTATGATGATATGACACTAAAAATCAGGTTTTAGTGTTTTTTTAGAACTGATAATCCAAACATATATATATATATATATATATAATTCAACTATTCAAGAGATGGGCCATACCGTATGCTAATGGTACCATACATGATACCTAAGTCTCATAAATTTAAATATATATAATTCAACTATTCAAGAGATGGGCCATACCGTATGCTAATGGTACCATACATGATACCTAAGTCTCATAAATTTAATAGTAGTTTTACAAAATAAAAGTGATAATCTTAAGAGCATCCCACCATCCCCATCGAGCTTTTCATATTTAACATTTCTTTAACATTTTAATAAAATCCACAAAAAACATTATTTGTCAAACTCTTTATCCAAAGTTTTATTTAACATTTTTTTTTTTTTAATTCCTCTTCAAATATAAAGACACCAAAAGCAAAAATCATTTATTTTTTAATATTATTTTGGTAAATTTCTCTTATAGAATCAAAGTAATGAGTTTCATGGCAGTTACATTTATTAATAAAAAATAATATTTAGTTAAAGGAGAGAAATATTTATAAAGTTTGATATTTGGTAGTTTTGAAAAGTGATTAGTTAAATAAAAAAAATACATTTTCAATTTTAAATTTAGAAAAATTTGAAAGAGTTTGATGGAAAATGGGAATGCTCTAATAAAAAATCAGTTACTCCACCAATAAACCAAACAAAAAAAGAAAGAAAAGAAAAAGCTTGTTTAATCCCCGCCTCTTGGAACTTCACAACTATAAAGGCAGAGTTCATTCGAATACAACCTTCCATTTGCATTACCTGAAAGCTTCCGTTCCGTACATATTTTCGTCCAAGCCAAACAGCGTTCCTTCTCACTTCTCTCCCGCAGCAAAACGAGGAAAGCTCTCTCTCTCTCTCTCTCTCTCTCTCTCTCTTTGAACTTGGAAAGCTACGGATATAACGGAAGTAATACTTCGTGAATTTTTCTGTATCTAATTGTTTATAATCTCGGTTTTTTATTTTTGATTTGCAAGTGATGCATTGCTTTTCTGATCTGAGAAAGTAAAAAATTGAATTCGTTGGCGCTCATTTCGTGCAATTGACATATTTCAGTTAACTTCTGGTGAATTCGCAGATCGATTTGATCTGAGAACTTAATTTATTTTGTTTTCCTTTGAAGTTCATATTCCTGTTGTGCCCAATGTTGTGAACTTCAGGTCATATATTCTTGTGTGGTTGTTTTTCTTTAAGATTTCTCTGAAATTGAGCTTTGTGTTGCAGCTGTTGCTCGTTATTTGTGTCAGATTTAGTTTGAATTATTCTGGAGTGAAGTCTCTCTCATTCTCCAACTTCAGTTTCATTTTGTTCGTTAAAATCCATTAGATTTTATAACAGCTAATTGTAGCCTTTCAGTTTCACTGTGGTTACTTTGATTGAAAACTTCTCTGAACATAAACTCTTCACTGTTTATATGGAAGATTATTTTTTTGGTAGTGAGTTTTCTTTCACATTTCACTATGAAACATTGGTCAATACGAGACCGTATCCTTAAAATTTTTTGTAATTTTCACATATCTGTGAAAGTAATTGGTATATTCTTTTAATTATTCTGAATAAAATTGATTCATTTTGTCATTTTCAAAAACTTAACTTCGTTTGACTGATTATTAGATGAAGCATCACAGTTTGGATTGAAGCTCTTTCAATCTTTTGTTTTTATTTGAATCTAATAGCATTGTGTAATAGTTGAAATATATTTCACATGCAACGCTTTGGAGTGAAATGTGGACAATAGATATTATTTGATTTTTTCTGAGACATTTCTACATGTCTCCAACTTTGTGAACTGATTTAGCTCTATCTTTATGGCTGTATAACCTCACCTTTCTTGTTTTTGAGCTTAAGGCATCATTTCTGATAGATGGGACTAGCTCGAGAACTATAATCAAGATATTATTTCTTTTATGTGCTACTTATCAAAAAAAAAAAAAAAAATTATTTATTTGGTGTGCCAGCTTTTCTGTTGATAATTTTCCGTCCAGCTTTGTGTTCATGATTTCTGGTCCCGCTAATTACTTTTGGAAATGCTTGTTGCTTCATTGTTTCTTTCAAGTAATATCTTTGTTATAAAATCGCGAGAGCTTTGCTGTAGAACCTTAAACATGGACAAATCTTGTAACTTGATTCCAGCTAGTCTTTGGCTGGAGTGTTTTGCACTCGGTGTTTTCTTAATGGAATTACTCATTCATCCAAAAAAAAAAAAAACATTTTTGGTCAAAGTTTTATGGTTTTAGTCTTTCTCATCTTTGATATTCTTCTAATAATTGTTTTAGCATTGTTAGTTATGTCAGACGGTAGTGTAGTTTTCCATTCTAAGTGCCTTCTTTACAATTGGAATGCATATCTGACAGTTGCTGGCTGTTTGCAGAAGTCAATCATAAGATTTACTTTCAGATGGCAGAGTCACAGAAGGGGACGCCATCTACTAAACCAAAAGAGAAAAGTTCACTGCTAGGTACTCTCTTCATTGCCTTTTAGGCCTTTACTTAGAAGTATGTATTATCACATCTATAATAGTATAGGAAAATGGCAAAGTAGAAGTTCTGTCCTGTGCATATCTTCATCTCGTGATGAATTACCAGATTTAAAGGTAGTGGCTTTGTGTAGACATAATGTTGTATGTACATGGCTTTAGTGAACAAGGAGAGCAGGAGAAATATTTAAGAGTATCCTGGAAAAATCTGAATAAGCACAACTAGGACTTACAGCTCTAGTACCAGAAGACAAGAATCAGTGTGGCCAATCCGATATCTTGGTTGCTTGAGCCCTCAGATTTTTCGAAATAGTGTTGCATTTCAACTCACAGGAATTAGTTAATTCTATATTGATAACAATGATTTCATGAAGTCCTATGTTCGCCTTCAAACAGATGAGGAAATTGGAAAGGAGTTTCTCAGTTCCTGGAAATCAATGTCAGTGACAGAAGACGATGCTATGGATTTTAGCTTTGAAGCAGTATCCAAAGGCCAGAAAAAGAAGTTCAACTTTGAGAAATTGTGAGTACTGCAAAACTTTTAGCTGTTGCAATCTTCAGTATCTTAAAGTACTGATCTTAATGGTGATGTATTAACTGTAAAAGCTTGTTGATTGGCAAAACATTGACTTGGTTCATGATTCTTGAGTATTTACCTGAACTCTTGAACTTTTGCCAATGTTTTCTTCTCATCACTGTCATGTTGCCAACGTTTTTCCAACACTGACTTGGTTCCTGATTCTGAGTATTTACCTCAAAACGTTTTGTAATTTTTAGGTGTACTATGTACTATTATAGTATTTTGCCCTTCATCAATGTAGGCGGTAACTTTTTTGTTTAATTTGTAGCAATTGTACTCCAGTGAGGGGCAGGTTTTTGGAGACTAATATGCTTGCTCACTGAACCTACACATATATTACTTTTTTTTTTTGATAAGTAACCTACACATATATTACTGACAATAGTACGAGCTACACATATATTACTGACAATAGTACGAGCTGAAATTGCTGCATTATACTTGCAAGTCAATATTTTTTTTATTACATTTCAGGGACATGGATTTCAATCTGGATGGTGATTTTGACAAGTTGTCATCATTCAAAGTGGACATGTCAGACCTTGATTTCTTATCCTCACCCAGAAACACTGCAAAACCCAAGGAAAGATGTGAAGAAGAATCTTCCAGTGGAAATCGTCAACAAAAACAAGATCGCTTTAATTTCTCTTTTGATTTTAATGTGTCAGTGGACATATCTTTCAAGACATCTTTTGACCTCTTTATTCTGTTCTATATTTGTTTTTTTCAGAGTTGCTTATCTGCCTCATTTCTGTTTTGGTTTAGGTTGGATAGTTTCAGTTTTGAGTCGAGCTTAACGAAAGAGGATAAGAATTCTAACACCTCAGATAGCAAAGGAGTTACTCCAGAGCTAAGTCAGTGTCAAGGTTCTAAATTAAACCTGACTGAAGGTAATGCTGGGTGTGATGATTGCTTAGACAAGAAACTTCAAGCATGCAAGAGTGCAGGCATGTCAGAAGTTGAGAATTTGATAGGTGGTCAAGGGGATCTTAATTTCATTAATGATGGTTCTACTTCAAAATCTGCAACCTCTGAAAATTTGGTTGGGTCACATGGGGGAGGAACTTCTTCAAGGAAAGCAATAATTATGAGTGTAGGAGAAACTGATCAACAAAAAAGTGTACCTGAGAACTTAATATTTGCAGGACCAGATGCTCAGCAACTTAAACCTGATTTACCTGTCCAACCTATGCATGCAAGTGATTCAAATCGAGATACTGTTTCAGATGTTTCAGAAGCAGAGGCAACAATTTGTTCTCTGGCTACAAAAGAAAAAAATGCTTCAAGCAGAGAGCAGATTGATGTTGACAAAGTGACGTCTATTGTGGGATCTGATCATGAAAACTCACCAAGGAAGAATTCACCTCCAGTGCACATCACTGGATCAGATAGCAATGATGGTGAAAGGAATAAGTCAGGTGGCAATGCACCATTCAAACATACGAATGACACTGAACCAGCTGAACCAGTTGAAGGTGATTTAGATATTAAAGATACGTCCACCAAAAATGCCTCAAGAAAGGCGGCATATGACACCAAGGGCATTATGGAGAGCCAGAGGTCAACTTCCAAGCTTCCTTTGGCCCCATTAGGCAGGTAAGAGAATTTATAAACTTTACGAATGTTCTTTTCGAAATGAACTATGAAGATGAGCAACTGATAGTCATGAGATTCCACCTTTATCATGTTTGATGGCTTTAAGTACACATGAACAAATATGAGAAAATGTACTGCATCTACCACTTAAACTGTATGAAAGCATATAAATCTGGACTATCGAAAGGTTCGTTTTGGTTTATAAGTTGATTCACATATTCTTTGGATTTGTCACTTTTTCATTCATCCTTTGAAACATTTCTACTCCGTGTTCGGCCTTTATTTTAATAAACTCTGATGATAGGTCTCTGACACAGCATGTTTCCTTTGAGGTTCAGTATTAGTGCACATGTTATGTTTACGAGATGCAGGGAACATGTAGCTGATACAAGGCCACTGGCGAAAGAAAACGGAGGTATACACTCAATGTTTAATACAAGGAAAGAGGAAACTGGATCTCCATTGCATCAGACACCTAGGATGGGGTTTCCCTCATTCGGCAGCAAAAGAGTAGGGGCCATGCATCTAAGTCCTGCCAGTGATAAAGGGTGAGTCATGCTTTGTGTAACAAGTGCAATTCCTGGTCTTCAAATGGTAGACTATGTCTTATGATCTGCAACAGGGAGGGATTCAATATAAATGATGCACAGAATGAATGCAAATCGGTTAGTTCTACAATTTCAGTTGCTAAAGAATTTACAAAAGGCCAACCGTTTTTTCAGAGAAGTGAAAAGAACAATAAAAATCTTGGTAAAATCAGGTGAGGCATCTGTACCGGGGAATTCCATTTTTTAGTAAAACATTATCCACTTTGGCATTATGTTGAATTTTATCCCTCTAGAAATGGGGTTAGATCATATAAGTTAAGAACCAAATAGTTTTTTTTTTTTAATTTTTAAATGCCCTTATTGGAGCTCAAATGACAATGTTCCTCATAATCTTCAACAGGGGAGGCTTAGATTCTGATAATGTACCAAATGGGAGCAACCTGATTGAGAATTCGCAGCCACATGATAAAGAAGTAACAAAAGGTGAACTTGTTTTGTTCGGAAGTGGAAAGAATGCTAAAGATCATCAGACTTCGAGGTCAGCCATCTACACTTTAGTTATTATTATTTTTTCATCTTATACTTCATTTTACTGTTTGCCTTTGCGGTAAGGTTCCTTAAGCCTGAGGTAGGTTTGGTTCATGCAAGTTTAGAACCAACAAGACAAGAACAGGTACATGGCTTTCAGCTTTTGAGTTCAGTTGTTGCTGGTCATGCAACAACTTAAATCTCAATATACCCGGGATCTTCCTTAATGACTAGAGTTCAAAAGATTCACTTTTTGTTGCTCCCTCCTGGTGAAATAAGAACATTAGAGAATTATATCAGAAAAGGCTTTAACTTTTTAAGTTGCCTGGATTCTAGTCAAGTTAGAAGTATATAGGTTCAAGCATGAAAGTTGAAGAACCTTTGTGATCAATTTGGCATACTTACATAGTTTTGGCATATTGATCTCAACAGGGGAGGCTTAGATTCTGATAATATGCCAAATGGGAGCAAGCTGATTGAGAATTCGCAGTCACGTGATAAAGAAGTAACAAAAGGTGAACTTGTTTTGTTAGGAAGTGAAAGGAATGTTAAATATCATCAGACTTCAAGGTCAGCCATCTATAATTTAGTTTTATTATTGCTATTTCATCTTATACTTTATTTTACTGTTTGACTTTGCGTTCAAGTTCCTTAAGCCTGAGGGTCGCTTTGGTTCATGCAAGTTTAGAACCAACAAGATAAGTAGAGGTTTACATGACTTTCAGCTTTGAGTTCAGCTATTGTTGGTCACGCAACAACACAAATCTCAATAATTTGGGGTGAGGTCTTTGACCTGGGATCTTCCTTAATGACTAGAGTTCAAAAGATTCACTTTTTGTGGCTCCCTCTAGGTGAAATAAGAGCATTGGAGAATTATATCGGATAAGGCGTTAACTTTTTATATTGCCTAGATTCTATTCAAGTTATAAGTATATACTATATTGTTTCAAGCATGAAAGTTTAAGAACCTTTGTGACCATGCCTATTATACTTGCATAGTTTTGGTATATTGATCTCAAACTTGTGATAATGATATTAAGTAGACTGAAATAAAACAGCCAAGTGTTCAGATTAGAAGGTAAGGATCCTAAATGTAAATTTGATGAGTCAGATGCACTAGTTAAGGAAAACGGATTTAAGGCAGGAACTTAGAGAAGATGCACAAAATGGGCTATATTGATTTTTTTTTTTGGTAAGTAATAAATATATTATCAAACGCGCAGAGGGGTGCAACCCATGTACACAGGATGTATACAAAGTACCCCCTACTGATTAGAAAAAGAATTACATAACTCTAGGAAATCAGAAAAAGTAGAATCATGTGATTGAGACCAAGTCACTCTCCAAGAGAACAAAGTAGTTAATGGCAATTTCTATAAGATTTGTGATCAATTTGGCATACTTACATAGTTTTGGTATATTGATCTCCCAGAAACATGGCATATTGATCTCATGCCGCCCTCACGATCCTCAAAGCTTCATGCATTTCGTTCTCACCATTGACACCACATCACACACAATGGAATTAGCCTCCATATGTGCAATGCAAGCCGATTACCCAACTTTATCGGAATATTTTCTTAGATGTCTATACATTTCCCTTTTCAAAAGGAATGTTCGTTCAAACTAGTTTTCTCTCACTTAGCGCACATGTTTCTAGGATGTATTCTAATTATGTTTCGATCACTCTTCACCATATTGAACTGGTAAATTTCTTTGAGATGTTCTGTTACCATTCATCATTTTGATTTTCTGGATATTACATGACTCCTTAGTCTCTGAATAAAAATGCTATTATGATAAATACTTCTAGCTATAAGATTTGGCTTGTAATCTTTCCATAAGACCTGCTAGGGAAGTATTATATTATTTATTCAAGCTTTGCAGCCCTGAGGGAATTTCTTGAATCTCTCCAGCTTAACTGAAAAGACAACTGGATGCAGTGCCCAGACTCGTGTAAATCCTAAACTTATGCTTTTGAGCATCGAATCCTTGCGGAACTCGGAGATCATTCCTGCTGAAAGGAATAAACTTTGCCTGATAAATGCTGGCAAGAAGACACCTGATCTCTCTAGCATGAGAACAGCTAGGTATGATACCAATATAACTTTAAATCCCTCTTCAATGCCTTCCTCTCTGAATTTTTTTTTTTTTTTATTAATCTTTAAATGTTTTTTTTATTAATCTTTAAATGGCTACACATCTTCAATATAGGACTATCGGGGCAAGCAAAGCTCTATCAAATTCTATATGTCAGACAGTTGATTCTTCGGGAAAGTTCGCGCAAAACGTTGGAGTAGAGGGAAATACAACATCGAAGATTGTGCATCTTGTTGGCAGTGATGAGAAACAAATGTCTCAAGCCCTGTCCTTGAAGCGGAAAAAGTTCGAGGTTTTATATTCTTAAGCTACTCTCGATAATTCATAAAAATATCTTGGAAAAAGCATCTCATCAGTAGTGATCCTATTTGGAGCTTCAGTAAATCATATGGAAACTATCATGACCTGTCATCAACAATACTTATAACAAGCTATTTTGCAGGCATCAAATGCAGATTCAGAGTCCTTAAAGTCTCTGAAACGCCTCTCTGAGTCACCTAGTGAAAGCAGGTCCCATTGTTCTATTGAAAATAATGTGTTCTAAATTTGATAGTTTTTCTTTGTGGCCTGAAAATTTACTATCTTTGTTTATTGGAGTAACTTCTTTATCACAAATCACCTGCAGCAATTTAAAAGTACCTTCGGAAAGAGTTCTTGAAGAGCAGGTAGATACAGATGAAGTTTGTCGTATCAAAAATGACTGCTAAAATTTATATGAAAACATATAGGAGGTTGAAGCCTTATTAGGTAAAGACTTCAGTTCTTTAACATTTCATCCAGGTTTGCATTCGTGGGATTCGGACAGAGAGTAATGCCAAGCACATTACTGATGACCAGCCAACCTCTGGACTTGAAAGTCCTCGAGAGGTAAACATGATGGAACTGGAAATTCCTTTAGTTATGGAGACGGATGGAAATGTCGAGAAGGCTGAGGCATATACAAAAGAGCTTGATGATGTGAGTAAATTATTATTTACTTTATCAGCTATCAAGTGATTTGTGTGTGCTTTACTCGCTTGATAAAAGCTAATCAAAGCATGAAATTTACTGAAGGCTCAAACCTGTAAGTGACTTGAAAAATGAAAACTGTGAACCTTAATGTGAAACACTTAAGAAAAGATATGAAGTTGTTAAAACACCGACTTTGAGTTGCCCAACATAGCTCTGATGAGTCTGGGTTAAAGTTGGACTTTGCCATTCTATGGAGGAAGAGCAAGAAAAGTGGCTCCAAGTGCAGGATTTCAGGGCAAACCTCTCCTGGATGTGGCCATGTCAACTGACAAAGCAGCAACCTAGGAAAACAAAAGATTATGCTTTGATATGCTAACCTCGTTATTTATTATTCCTAAATTCACAATGCTTTATGATTCCAAGTATGGTGTTTGAATTGTATTTCACTTTAACAAAAATGGAAGCCTTTACGCACGAGCAATTCTTTTTAACTAATTGCTATTATTATTATTATTATTTTTTTTCTCTCAGAACTCTTAGGCCCAAAGATAGGAATGTAGGCTATCTATTCTGTTTGTAGATGTCAAATAAAATGAAACCCAAAAGATTTAGAATATCTCAACTTTCTAATAATTTTCCTCCCCCTCTCCCCACCGCAGATTTGCAACATGCTGAAAAAGAAGCATGAGGAAGCCAAGGAAATATTAGTTCGAGCTATAGTCAACAACAATAATTTGCTGATGCTAAACCATCCCATCTATGAAGAGAAGATATCCTTCAAATTGTCTTTGCTGTTATATTTTTTGTTTCCTCCATTGTTTCACTTCTATTGTGCTAGAAAGTTAAAGTTGCATATCCTTCATAATTGAGAACATCCGTAAGATTCAGAATTTTGCTGCTAAACTGTTGCCCAAGGAGCTTCGAACATGATCAGTAGGAGCAACAGTTTTCCTATCAAGGTGTGTATAATTCATTTTTTGTTGACCTGCCTTAATTTTCTTCCCTTCATGATTGTGCATTTATCGTTTTTGTTTGGCAACGGTAGATTATTTTTTGTATTGTGTAAATTGGGGACATGCTGCACGTTCTCTTTCCAGGAGGTTGAGCTGTGCCGGCATGGTTAGACACTCAGAATGTGATGCTTTATAAAACACAATTTGTTTATCAAAACACATGCACTTTTTGAAAAGATCTTATCCTCATTATCTTATGTATTAACTGTTTGGCATCGCCTTCTAAACAAATATCGTGTCCCCCAATCTCTGCATAAAATACCACGGCCTGGTATGCAGCTAAGGCCTCTCCAGATGTTGGGTCAAGAACCCCACTTCGGGTAACTCCCCTAGCCGAGTAGTAGTTAATACATAAGATAATGAGGATAAGGTCTTTTCAAAAAGTGCATGTGTTTTGATAAATAAACGTGTGTTTTATAAAGCCTTGGGAGATTTAATAAAATTTTGAATTCCAAGAGATAATGCAGTTTTTGTTTTATAGCTTTAGATTTAAACTCAATTTTAAAATGAGAAGTTGTCAACAAATTGCATTACCAAAAATTTAAATGATTTGTGAATCTTTTAGGCTTTGTTTGGTAATGGGGATGGGGTTGGCCAAAACACTGTTCATCACCATTTCCCAAAAAAATCAACATCAAAACATTCTAACTTTTTCACTTTTAAATTACTCAAAAAAACTTTTTCACTTTTAATATCAAATAATTCACTTTTTATTATTATTCAAATAAAAAAATCACTACAAAACAAAATATTTTCACTTTTCCATACCACTTTTTCATTTTTTTTATACCAAACATCCTTACTTTTTTTCACATCAATCTACATCAACTACGGTGTTTAGGCCATCCCATTTGCCAAACACCCCCTTAAATTTTTGTAATTATCTAAAATTAAATTAGCAGATAAAATATTTGAAAATTATAATAACAAATAAAATTTTATTGTTCATTCTTGGGCTTTTGATCCATTTTACTAAGCTGTCTTAGGCCCAACAAGTCGAGCCTGCACCTCTAACCCATCCTCAAGGCTAACATGTAAATCTATTATGGGCTTAAAGTTGGGGTATTACACAAACATTCTCTTACTTCAGCTTGAAGCTTCCTTGTAAGCTCATGCAGCACTTTAACATTGCCGATAAATAAATCATTAGGATCATGTAGATATCTCTTCTTTGCATTTTTCTTTTTGTTTTCATTTTGTGTGTGGGCTTTAGCATATTCTCTGACTAATTTTGGGGGTTTGTTAAGTTAGTCTAATCATGGGACCAAATCGATACAAGGTCAGCTCAGGAAATGGCATGGAAGTAGAGAGAATTAACGTAAACTGAGGTCCAGTTGGTTCAGCCCACAGATTAAAATTGTGATTCACGCATCAACCACTCCATTCCTCATTGAGAATACATATTTCTTTAGTTTCTTACCTTTCTGAGTGCTTGTGCTTCATGTTAGGATTGGGAAAATACCCATATGTCATTCTACTGCATATAGATTCAATTCCATCAAATGTCATGTATTTTTCAGTTGACTTCTAATCATGATAAGTAATTGCATTCCATATTTTCTGCATGTTCTAATATTTTTGCTAATGATAGGGCTACTTGTTGTGGCGATGTGCTGATGGCTTATAACCCAATTTCTAACTTAATATATCTAGTGGGACATAAAAGAATGATATTTTGTTGAATTTTGCTAATTGCGTGCCTTTTCAATTCTGACATCGAATAAAAGAAGTCTCGCGTCTTAATCTCATATGGAGCTTTATATATGGACTAAACCAGAGCAGGGTTTTGGAGTTCGGCTTAAGTTTGATCCAAATTGGTTTGCTGGGATTAGTCCAATGGCAGTAAACACGGGTCACAAAATTGGTCCTTTTGTAGGAAAAGGAAAGGAAGAAGGCAAACAACAGTTTCGTAAATAATCAAGATGTAGGGGCTGGTATAGACCTTAATTTTCTTAGGTTAGGTTGAAGTAGGTGGGAAAATTAATAAGGGGATTTAGGTGGCAGCAGATCATGAAGGGGAAAATGAGGTGGCATCATCTGATTAAGGGATGTAGCAGGCTTATGGTGGGAATGTGTTTCATCTGACGTGGCATTTTGGGGTTGTGTATTGGAGAGTTGGTGGAGTGAGCGACAGCTGACTAGGAGAAGATAAGTTACGGTTGGATTAGGAGTGGACTTTCAAGAGGGCTTTGTTAAGTGGGATTTCTTTGTATTGATTAGTTTTAATAGGCTTTCTTCTGCAACTGTTTTAGTTTCTCTTTGTAACGAGATTAGGAGTAATTAGAGGATTGGGGAGTCAAGTAGTGTATAAAACTAGTTTCCTTTTTATTGTGACTCATTCAGAACTTTGTGATTCCATGTGGTGGGTGCATTACACTGGGTCTGGGGTTTATCTTTTAAGGGCGGGTACATTAAGCGGCCTTACCTTAAGAGGTTTCCCCTAAAAGCAAAAAAAAAAAAAATTCAGAACTTTGTGATCAAAATCTTGTTTGTAATTAAGGAGGTTGGACTACCTTCGAAGTAGGCTATTCTATTCAGCTATTTCCATCTCTTCTCTCATTTCTTACTTTTTTCTCATTTACAATTTCATTCCCATAAAATCAGATCATCCAAAACTATTCACAAACATCGACATAATTTCAAGAAGTGGAACAATAATTATATAGACGACAAATCTTGGATAGTCTGGTGAATTATTGGGGTGACCTCAACTGATGTTGGAAACCATAACTTGATTTATGCTATTACATTGAGTAGTGTGTTCTAGTTTCTATCGTGATTAATATCAATTTTAACCTACCAAATTTGTTTAAATTAGGCCTGCAAATATGATGCATGCGTCACCTTCAGAAATGGTGGGGAAGACTGAAGAGAATGGGTTGAGCACTTGTGAGATAAGATTGCAAGCAGGATAGCATTGCTGGCCGGCCACGTAAGTATTGAACGTGGAAGTTTAGCAGCACAAAACATATATTGGATAAGAGTTGTGCTTTCGGTAGAAGCCAATGGCTGGGACTCCAGCTGGGGAAGAATGATAAAATTACAAAGGAAGTGATGCATGTTGACATGACAAATCACTTGGTGGACTGGGGTTGAATACATTAAAGAAAATGGGGAATTTGACAGAAATTTTTAATTGGATTTTAAGATTTGTGGCACTATCTCGTTTTTATATGATTAGTTGGTAGTGGTCATGGTACAGAAAAATATGCGAGGAAGGTTTTTTTACAACAAACCTTAAAAACTTCGAATTGTGCCTTGGCAGGTAGTTCTTCTACTCCAGCCACTTGGACTTATATATGTGATGTGAGGACTGATTTTTTTATCATGTCATGCAAGTTTTCTTTTTCTATTTGGTTTCTTTAGCCGACTTGCAATTTTTCTCCGAGTAGGAGAAGTTGACCCATTTTCTACTAATATATAAAAAGGAAAAAACAGAAAAGAAAAAAAAAAGGCTGCTGCTGCTGCTATCTAGTGCAGCACACAGGTTTTTTTTAATTTCATGTTGACAAAAAGGGACTAATTTGTTTGCTCAAAATAAGTTAATGGTTTTTGCAGAATTTGAATCTTGTTCCACGTTCATATAAGACAGGGGAGGAAGATTGGGGGGACGGTTTAAAACTTAAACTGATGTTATCATCTTACCCACAAATATATATATGGCCAGAGTCGTGATCACAGGATCCACTGGACACCAGGTTTTGAACAAAGCCATTGGAGAATCAAAAGGAAAAAAATAAAATTGAAGATTGCGACGAGAGTTGTCCTGGTCCATTAGGCTATTGGACAAATCACAATGGTTCTAAGTTGGAACTTTTTTTGTGTTTTTTTGTTTATGATTTCAATTAATGAAAGCTCAAGCAAAAAATTAAACGGCATGACTTACTCGTAAGAAGACAAAAGCAGCATAGTTATAAATGGCGGCCTATATATACCAGCCATCGTGCCTATAAAACCTCCAAGCCAGCCTCTCCATAACCCTCGAGAGAAATGGCACACTTAAGGTTCTTGGTATGTCTCATTTTAATGTTTAACTTATTTCCAATGTCTGAGCCTCGCCTTGTTAATCCAAATGGATCATACAAACCGGCTGTCTTGGATGCCAAGGAACTTTTCCACACGGTCTCATTATTCAAGGGAACAAACAAGAACCCGCGAAGGCTACGAGCAAGTCCCGGGGGCCCTGATCCAGCGCATCATTGAATGCTTAATTAGTAGAAAAGAGTAATGCTACCGATACTCTCACTTCTTTAGACCCATAGATGATTTTTAAAATCACTATTAGATTAAAATCTAATAAAGGTCTATCCCAAATTTAATGGTGGTTTTAAAAGTCACCTATGAGTGTGAAGAAGTGAGAGTATGTGTAGCATTACTTTGGCATAAATCTTTTGAGAGATCTAGTGAGAGAAGTGATATCTCTCTTTCATTAGAGATATTATTCTGTAACTAGGCCGAAGTGAATAAAGAAAATATGGGTGATGCTGAGGTTATGTATTTGTGAGTGCTCATATAATAACCACTCGGTTATGATAGATAAGCACTTGTTAAGTATAAGTTTTTAGTAACCTCTCTTTTGCATAATTGGATATGAAAGATATAATGCAAGCATAACTTTTTTTTTTTTTTTAATTGTTTCAGAACCCTAATTAAATGGTGCTCCATGAACTTTGAATTATAAGTTTGAATATGCTTCTATCTTCTGGCTTCATTACTCTTGACATCTGCTTTAAACTTTCTATTGTAGGAATATGTCTAGAGTGTTTGTGAGTAGGTGCCATGATAATTGCGACAAGTAACATAGAGATCGAAAGAGAGAGAAAAACTATTTGGTCTACCATGCGGCATATTGGGTCATCTCTCTCATTAGTCCCCTTTATCCAAACATCCATATTAATATCATCTCAACCATCTACTATTAATCATTTTGAGAAGTCAGGAAAATTAATAGAAGTGTCAACTTGTGGGCCTACCATATGACATAATTGGGCCACCATCAGATTTTTTCAATTTGCATTCTAATTTTCTCTCTAGCTCCCTGTTCCCTCATTCCTATTTGTACTGAGAAAGATCCAGCTCCCCCTTCCCCTTCCCCTTCCCCTTCCCCTTCCCCCTTATCCTTTATAGTTTGTACCAGCAACACGTAGGGAGAGACTGGGGAGTTCCTTGAACGACATAATACATCTGTTGTAGGTTTATCATCAATGTTATGATTTGTGGGTAAAAAAAAGTATCTAACTGATCAAGTCTTTTGATGTTGTCCTAAGGACTTGGGATTAAATCTCGTTCACACCAAAGATGACAGATTTAAGACTGGAGAAAATTTATTCTATAACTAGGCCTAAATAAATAATAATAAAAAAATATGGGTGCTGCTGAGATTATGTATCTGCGAGTGGTTACTTCATATAGTAACCACTCAGTAATGAAATATGAGCACTTGATTTGAGAACTATTAAGTATAAGTTTTTAGTAACCTCTTTTTTCCATAATTGGATATGAAAGATATAATGCAAGCATAACTTTTTATTGTTTCAAAACCCTAATTAAATGGTGCTCCATATATACTCAAACGCTCCAAAATCAAGTGCACATATTTCATATCATTCATGCATGAATCATGATCATCAAGTACAAACTCTCCGAGAAAAGATTTTCTGCCAATTATAAGCATTCAATGATGCTTTGGATTAGGGGTGGGCAAAAACCCACCCAACCCGCAAACCCGCCCCACCCTACGCGGATTTTAAGCGTTTTTTTGTGGGTACGGGTGGATTTCTCCCAACCCGCGTGGGGCGGGTTGTGGGTTTTGAAATTTTTCCTTGCGGGTACCCGCCCTGCCCCTCCCAACCCCGCATAAGTATAAAACAAAAAAACCCTAACCCTAATCATTTTTTTCTAGCGCCATTTCTCCTCTCTCTCGTCTCTCACGTCTGCTCTCTCTATTTCCTGCTCTCTATCGTCTCTCTTGCTCTCTCTCTGGTCTGTTCACTCTTTCTCATTAGCGACTCTCTCTCCATCTCTCGTCTGCTTCTCTCTTTGTCTACGCCGCCGCTTGACATCCTCAGGCCACGGGCTACTGCGCCGCTCCCACCTCTAGACTACGATCCAGGTTTTTTTTTCTCTCTCAAGAGATCTCAAGTTCTTGGTCCAGATTTCAAGTTTTTTTCTCCCTCGTCTAGATTTAATTCTAAGTTCTTTGGTTTAGGTTTGATTCAAGGGTTTTGATGTAGGGGTTGTGTAACTTGTGTTTGTTTAAGAGGAGAAGAAACCTGCAGAAGAGATGAAAAGAAAAAGAAAGAAGAGAAGCTGGTGGAGGAAAGAAAGGAGAGGATTTGAGGAAGAGAGAACCCAGCCCGCACAACCTGACCCGATCTACCCTGCCCCGCAACACCCGAACCCATGCGAATATTCTTCATTGTGCTCGGGTGGCGGGTTGGAATTTCCAGAACCTGCATTGTGCGGGGTGGGTGAGAAAAATACCGATACCCGCCCCGTCCCGACCCGTGCCCACACCTACTTTGGATCAGGGCCCCAGATGGGAATGCAAACTTAAAAAAATCTGGTGGCAGCCCAATATTCATATGGTGGGCGCACAAATTGATACTTCTATTCATTTTTCTAGCTTCTCAGAAGGATTAATAAAGATGGTTGAGATGATATCATGGATGTTTAGATGCTGGAGAGAGGGCTAGCTTAGCTGCAAGGAGGGCTGTATGTTGTAACAGTTTTAATAAACTGTATATGAATTGTAAATGAAATGACTGGACAATGGAATGAAAGTGTATGAAATCTGTATTGAACTGGACAATTTGAGATGTCCGGCCAACATTTACAAAGTAAATCTATTTAGTCGTGTTTATCATGGCACCTACTCACAAACACTATAAACATATTGAGTAATACTATATAGTGGACTCTCATACTATAATCATACAACTATGATGATATGACAATGCAAATCAATCTTTAGATCAACAAAGACTTTTAAACTATCTATCAAGAATAAAGAAGCCAGAAGATAGAAGAAGGTCCTCTACTGTATTCCCAAACTCATAATTCAATGTTCATGCAGAATAAAGAAGGAATAAGAAGATAGAAGGAAATTTGTACCGTACTCCCAACTCAATTCAACGTTCGTGGATCACCATTTATAAATGATCGAGTGCATGCTTTCAAGCAATAAAAAAGCTATGATTGCATTAAATTTTTCATATCCAATTATGAAAAAGAGAAGTAATTAACTATAAATTTATACCCAAAAGCTCCAAAATCAAGTGCGCATTAGCATATGAGCACTTGCAAATACGTACATATTCTCGGCAACGCCAATGTTTTATTGATTAATTTATTTCAGCCTAATTTTAGAATAGTATCTTTGATGGAAGAAAGATAATATCGATCATGATCATCAAGTACAACCTCTTCGAGAAAAGATTTTCTGCTAATTATAAATGGTGCTTCGGATCAGGGCCCCCGGGACTCCTTCGTTGGGGCCAACGAGTACTGCTCTTGATGTTTGTTCTCTTCAATGTCGAGACCATTTGGAAAAGTTCCTTTGCACCCCAGGCAACTGGTTGGTTTGATTTGGGCGGATTGTATGTCACAATGTCTTGATTAAGCAGGCGAGATTCAGCCGTTGCATGCAAGAGAAACATTAAAATGACGCACAACCACAACCTTAAATGTGCCATATATATTCTCTCAAAGGTTATCGAAGAGCTCGTAGTGTGGAGATTCTCAAAGGGACGATCGATGGGGCTGGTATATATAGGCCAATAATTTGTGTGTTTTGTCTTCTTACGCGTGCTGCTGTTATATTTTCAATGACATTAGAATCTACAATTTGAAGGCTCTTCCTTTTGATTCTCCAATGGCATTGTTCAGTATTTGATTAGCTACGTGCATATGCAAGATCCAGTCACGAGAGTTTGGCCATATCTATATTTTCAAGTAAGATAAAGACATCATTTTTAACCGTCCCATGAATAACGATGCATGACGGGACTGTCAGGACTTTGAAGAATGTTCCACATGTATAAGATTTGAAGAAAAATCTTATTTCTTGGGACACTTTAGACTCCCTTGGATACAAGTATTCTGGTGGAGGTGGAGTCATCATGGTTAATAAAGGCTCATTGGTTGTGATGAAAGGTAACAAAATTGGTGGTTTCTACTTTCTTCGGGCTAGTATGGTGACAAATTTAGCTGATGTGTCTTCTTCAGAAAATGTCAAACTATCAGCAGTGTTAGCGCAGTAGAGTGAGGATGAAGAGCGTTTCATGTCGCATGTACCTTACTCTAGTGCATTTAGAAGCATCATGTATGTTATGGTGCACATTCGTCCAAATGTTTCACATCCAGTTAGTGTTGCTAGTCCTAGTAAGGTTCATTGTTCAGCAGTGAAATGAACACTTCATTATCTATGGGGTGCTACAAATATTGGCTCAGTCTTTGATAGAGATAGTGGTATTGGTTTCAGTGTCATTGGGTATGTCGATTCATATTATGCTGGTGATTTGGTTGTGACACGAGGAGATATCACATTGAAGAAAATTGTCTCTGAAGAAAATCCAGTGGCCGGATATGTTGACTAAGCCAGTTTTGGTTTTCAAGTTTAAGAGTTGCTTGGACTTGATTGTTGTTTGCAGCTTGTAATTACCCTTTGGGGTGTTGGAGGAGACGTCATTATGAGATTTGCATTTAGGAACTTGATGAAATTCAAGTCAAGGTGGAGATTGTTAGTATATAACTTGAATTGACAAGTCAAGTGTGGGGCCCAACAGGTTTTTGTTTTGTTACTTGGGTTATAGCCGGCAATGAAGTCATTGTACGTTTAACATGGACTTGGAATTCTTAATTGACCTGGAGTTTGTTTTCCTAGCTAATATTAGAGTTGCTTCACAGCCGACTTGTTGCTTCTATAAAACCTACTTGGCCAGTTTGTGAACTTGGGGAAAACAGAAGACTCATAATATATCCTTTGGAGAAAAATAGCCTCAAGCAAACTTTTTGTTTTCTCATGTTTTTGGTGGTTCAAGGTTTAGAGAATTAGAGAATATATTCTCTGTTTAATATTTTTCTCTTTTGCGTGAGAGTGAGATTTTGGTGTATTGGGGCTTTGGGCCTTGAGTGATTTTCTCCCTATTATATTTTATACTCTATCTTTTGTTAGTTAATTTTTTCAGGGTCATGTCTACCAGTGGATATAGGCTTGTTAAGCCGAACCACTTCAATCTTAGTGTCGTGTGGGATTGATCTATTTTTCTATTATGTTCTTTTATGCTTCTTTGGGATCCTGTATTTGTTTCCGTACTCAACATATTTGAGTTTCAATTTTCATTGATCTTGTAACACACACACACACACACACACACACACACACACATATATATATATTTTTTTTTTCCATTGACATTAGAATCTACAATTTGAAGTCTCTTCCTTTTGATTCTCCAATGGCATTGTTCAGTATTTGGTTAGATACGTGCATATGCAAGATCCAGTCACGAGAGTTTGGCCATATCTATATTTTCAGGTAAGATAAAGACATCATTTTTAACCATCCCATGAATAACGATATGCACGCATGGTTGTTTTTGCAACTTTGTATATGAAAATTTGGTGGAAGGGGGAATCAAATGTTGGATCAGATATTTGGCCATCTCATTTAAAAATCAATTAGTGTTTAGTGAGAGAAGCCAAATCCTTTTATGGCATTCAGAATCGCACTCCGCAAGACATGTTGTAAGAGCTGTTTAAGTGAGCAGAGTGACATTGTTGCACCTTAACAATCCTTCACTCAACATGACACCCACGACTCGGACCCATGAGGTCCCCTGACTCTGATACCATAAACGCTCTCTTAGCACAATGAATTCTTGCCATAAAAAGATTGATTTCCCTCACTGAATACCAATTGATTTTTAGATGAGATAGTCAAATGTCTAATCCAATAAATGGTATCCGAGCTGCCCAAATAAATAGAATGACATTGTTGCACCTCAACATCAAATAAAATGAAAATTTGGTTCTTAACTTTTCGACATATGATTGGGCCGTACGTATTATTTCTAAGTCACATTTGCATGCGTGCATGGTCGTGTATATGTTCACTGGCTTGGTTTCGGCCCTATGAGGAGACACCCTGAGTCGATGCTTTTTCTGTGTATGATTTTTTATGCGACAAAGAGTTGGCCGAATGAGGCTAGGGCATGGCTCTGCAAAGGTTGCCTATATTGGCTTAGGGTCGTTAAGACCTAATTCGAATCTTCTTTTTCCATACTTATTTTTATTTTCGAAAAAAACAAAAAAAGGGAATCTACTTTTCACATGCTTAAACTTTTCTATTTGGTTAATTAATTTTAATCGAAGAAAGATATGTAGTGGCTGAAGCCTATTAAGCATCAATCAGCACAGCCCAAATACACCTAATCACTTGGATACTGTGAAATTAAATTGCTAAAATCATATAGGCTTTCAGGATGGCACTATGTTTGTCAGATACTTTCTTTCTTTTCCAATTTTTTTTTTCTTTTACTTTCTTTTAGTTTGACTTTGTGTCTCCTTTGCTTGAATCTCTTATCAATAGGTTTTAATTTATTTTTTATTTTTTCTTATATATCCTTTAAATTACTCTTTTCTAATAGTGCAGCACATGCAGCAAGCAACAATGGAGCCCTTGACTCACCTAAAAGTTTATTACTTATTATTTATTATTTAGGAGTTGCCCATCCCCCCACCCAAAAAAAAAAAAGCAAAGTAGTACCCCTTCCCCCTAAGAACCGAAAAAAGTGCATGCCCCTACTTCACTACTCTACTACTCGTCCTTTTGTCCCTTGACAGAACAGAGTATTTTTTTCTTCTTCTCAATTTCATAGTTTTGCACAGTTTCCGACTTTCCATTAACAAAGCAATATGACTTTACTACAATAAATATATATATATAGTTCGTAAACCTAACTTGCCCCTGAATTGTCATATATTTTTTAATGCTCTTTTTAAAGTTTAAATTTTTTTAATTTAGTGTATCGAACTAATTTTTTTTAATGTCCCTAATTAGTTAAGATTTTCTATTAAATCTCAAAAAAATTTCCAAAATACCCCCACTTTTTTAGAAAAATTATTATTATTTTTTTGCAATGATTGAGGCATCGATATTTTTGCAAATACCATTAAATTTGGACCAATTCCTTAATCTTTGTAATTTTTTTCTAAAATAAATGAGAGTATTTTGAAAAAAGTTAACAGGGAGGTGAGATTGCAAACAATTGAAAGATAGATACACTAAATTGAGAGAAATTGAACTTTAAAAAGGACATTGCAAAAAATAATGACAATTTAGGAGGGTTAAGCGAAACTTTCTCTAAATAGTTTAAATCTTTCTTGAAAAGAAAAAATTAGGTATGTAATCAAATTAATTTTTACATTGAATCATTATTAAATTTAGGAAAAACTTCACAAAAGACCCCTAAGCTACCACGCGATTTGAGAAAATCCCCCAAATTTCAAAACCTCTCAATTTCATCTCCCAAACTTTCAATTTGATGCAAAATATTCTACCCCCTCCGTTAGTTTTTGGATGTTAAAAGTAATGAAATGACCTTTATATATACACCCCTAAAAATTTTATACAAGTCTAAGTTTACCCTTAATTTCAAATTGAAAAAAAAATGAAAAATTGAAAAGTAATTTGGTCTTTTTAGTGGTTTCCGTTAAGTTTTAACGGTAAAAATTGACGATAGGGGGTCAATTGCATCACATTGAAAGTTTAGGAGTGCAATTGAGAGTTTTTGAAATTTGTGGCATCTTCTCAAAACGCTTGGTAGTTCATGAATTCTAAGTGAAGTTATCCCTTAAATTTACTATGAAGTAAAAAAAATTATCTATGTAAACTTTTATAATTATATTGCTCTTTTTGATATATATATATATATATATATATATATATATATTGTTGAAAATAGCTTTTTCAATAACGAATATTACTAAAAATCAATTACGAAATCGAATGCAAGGATATTGGATGAACTACTGTCTGGTTGCATATATTGAGAATGATATAGTTAATGTTATTAGTAATGAAGAAATTATGCAACGATCTCAAAATATAAAAACTCATTGAGAACAACTAAATAAATTAACACTAGGCATGAAAAAAAAAAAAAATTACAAGTTACATTAATTTATATGTTTGAAATGATAATTAAATTTTGTTGAATTAATGTATTTAGTTCGTTAGTTGTATTTTTTAACATTTTTAATCAATTCTTGTTCAATTGTATTTTTTTTTAATCTTGCTCCTTGTTAACAAAAATCTTAACTCTGCCATTGACACCAAGTAACTACCAATTCCATATTATATATGCGAGTATGTGTGAGGAAATGTGAATGGTGAAGTCCATAGAGATTTTAACATCATTTAGAAAGAAGCAACCTATACCATATGCCATAAACACATTCTTTTATGCTTCCCCACTCCATGAAATAAGAGACTTAAGTATTTGACTCTAATATATATAATCGTTAGGTTATTCTTCCCAATAATATTCAATAAGAAGAGGACAAGTTTTTGACTTTAAAAGAGGAAAACTCTATTAGTAAATATAGTATAATAATTTTGGTTAAACGATTAAACACACAATTCGCATAAATTTTAGTTTTTAAAGATAAATAGCCGCTCATCCATCTTCATATAAAATCATATTCCCACTACATACAACACAGTTGAAGTTAAAAACTTAATTCATTGTGTTGAGCTCTATTTATTGATGAGGAATCTTGCGAATTGTGAAGAATAAAGAAGCCATCTAAAGATAGAAGGAAATCTCTACCTTACTCCCAACTTAATTCAATGTTCATCCTTCAAAAAAAAAAAAATTCAATGTTCATGGAGCACCATTTAATGAGTGTTTTCAAGCAATAAAAACGTTATGCTTGCATTATATATATATATATATCATATCCAATTATGGAAAAGAGAAGTAATTAAGTATAAATTTATATCTTAACAGATAATTAAGGTGGGAAATGTGGGAATTCACCATTGGTGGTTTTTTTTTTTTTTTTTTTTCTTCTCATTTTTAATTAAGAGTGGATAGAGCAAGCAACTCAGCTTAAATATATGCGAAATGGACGTCAGAATACAAAAAAGTATTTATCTTTTAGCACTGTTTCTTGCTTTAATTTATTTTTAGTGACGATTATAGGTGGACGCCAATAATTGACCGAAGATGTGCATGATATATTAAACTAAACCTACTTAGTTACCCCTTGGGGTGATCAAATAGGGAAAAATGTACGTGATAGACATCCGGAAGAAGAAACCAAAAAGAATGTCTCTAATCAATTAGGGAATGTTTTAAAGAGGAAACTTTTTGTGCGTGCCCACTTTGTTTTCAAACTGCAGATCGAGTATGTACAGATTGAAATCGAGTCAGATTCGAACTCCCTATGCTTCTTTTGTTGATAAACAAATTAAAATGACAACTCAGATATGATTATAAATAATGTTATTCTTGCTCAAACATTGGATTGAGTAATTCTATAAATGCTTCTCACGTGAAACATAAGCAAATACATTGACACAAATCCTGCCTTCTTACCTTGAAACCTCACCGGCTGTTGCAGAAATCTGAGAAGAAATATGGCTAAGTACTTGAGCTTATGGTTATGCCTCATCTTAGTCTTTCACCCATTGGCATGGTCTGAAGCTCGCCCTTTCATTCCATTTATGGAGGCCAGGAGTCCAAACAAACCCTACCTACCAATGCTTCTGGATGCTAAAGCTATGGCCAACATGAGATTGGGATTCCAGGTAACAGTGAAGAGGCAGCTAAATGATGAGCCTAATCGAAGTAGTCCGGGTGGACCAGATCCTAGGCATCATTAATTAATTATTGGAGAGATTTTAAAAAATTTCTCTGAATTTTTACTCGTTTTGAAACTATTTATTTGAAGTTCAAAAAATTTTAATTTAGGGTATCGAATTTTTTATTTTTTGCAATGTCTCATTCCGTTAGGATTTTTTGTTAAAAATTTCAAAATTTCCAAAGTACCCATATTTTTTAATAATAAAAAATAAAATAGAAATTGCAAAGATTAGGCGTTGGTTAGGATTTAATGAAATATGCAAAAATACCTATACCTAAATCTTTGTAATTTTTTAATAAAAAAAATGGGTATTTTGAAAAGATTGAACGAAAATCCTAATGGAAATGAGACATTGCGAACAATTGAAAAGTTTGATACACTAAATTGAGAGTTTTTGAACTTCGAAGAAATAATTTTAAACGTGTAAAGGTTTAGAGAGTTTTGTGAAGTTTCTCCTTAATTATTTGAAATCATAAGAGAAATTATTTTGGAGAGCTGGACATTTATGTACTGAATTATGTTATGAGAAAGAAAAAAGTCATGTTGTTGGAATTATGTATGTTTTTTTTTTTTTTTTTTTTTTTTTTTTCAAAAAAGTAAGTGAGAACTCAATTGTAGTTATTTTACTTTGACGTGACTATGATAGCACCTATCTGTTGAAGTACTGCTCATGAAGGGCTGAAACAATTTGCTTGAGACTACTTAACCACCACCACCGGTAGGTGGTATTATATGTATGGTTATTTTTATAATGTTAGTCGCATTTTTATTTCTCTATTTTTTATTTTGCTCCACATAAGAGAAATTCCTTTGTCCTTCACGCCATTCAAGCCACCTAACGTGATTCTAACCGGCCTCCTGTTATTCAATAAAATTATATCTCTTGATATTAAAAATGGAGCTAAAATTACTAGTTCCTATTTTTAGCACGAACGGCAGAACGGGGTGGGGTCACTTTCTATATGGAACTAATTACAATCATAGCATTTTCATTAATAGTACCTAAATACCTAGCGAAAAAAGTGCAAATTTCTATTTTTGCTGTTGCATTTTTCTATACACTTTAACAAATTCTCTATTATACTCTCAATTTTATTTAAATATTATTTTTAAATTTTTTTTAATTAATTCTTTAAAGAAAAAAAAAATTAATATTTTATTAATGTAGTGTGCTACACTCAATATCTAGAAGCAGCTATTTACTATATCGCAAAAGGTATTTTGGCCAGTCTCATAGGAGAAAAATGGCTCATATGAACTAAATATAACAAGTATGAGCCATTTTGAGTAAAAGACCACAATGACAGTAAAGAAGGCAAGCCAATCACACACAAAGAACATTAAGATTTAAGTGGTTCCCTTAATGTGAGGTACGTCAATTGGCAAAGGCAATCATTAAGAAACTCACTATCAAAGATGGAGTACAAAAATAGTAGAAAGAAAATCACATAGAACCTAAAGCCCTAATTGTAAGCCCCCAAAACTAGCATCGGTTAGTCTGGTAAGGTTATTGGCAATTATCACAGTTTAACCAACTTGTGGCTCAATGAGAAATCACCCCTCTAAGTATTATCAGAGTTAATGCATATGAATAAATAAATATGAGAATCTATTAATCATTACAGGGACAAGTATATTCCGCGAAATTAAAGACATTGAGCAACTAATAAAAACATTAGGCAAACCTGATACCAACATGAGAACCCTAAGCAAAGTCCGTAGTGGCAACCATGCCACTCTTGAGTTCTAGAAACATGTTCCCTATAAGAGTAATAACAGCGTAAGTCTAATGACTTAGTAAGTAAACATTACAATTGGTATGACATGAGCTTATTATTATTAAACAGAAAGAAACATGCCATTTGATAAAGTTTGAAAGGAGGTGTTGGTTCTGTTAATACACCTTAAAAATATGGTTTGGTTAAATAAAGGGTGGTGTACTCCCGGCAATAATCGCTTAAGTATTTTAATGTAGAAAAACTAATGCTTTATAGGTCATAACTCTCATGTATGGTCTACCCGAGATATTATTCATTCTCAGCAGGGTTGGTACAATCTCGATGGACCTGTAATACAATGCCGGTGTCCCGGCCATTGTACGCTACCGTCTAGCACTAGCAACCCAACCGAGTCCGACCTCGGGTGGCCCACACTATTAGAAATGTACATCCTCTAATGACTAACCATTTGGCAATGGCTGCACAGGTAACAAAAACTACTGGATCCAAGGCCCTTAGACACACATGTTGACCATAAAATGATCTCTATATAGTAAGCCCATGGCCATTATTCCGCACGTACCGATGTACCATATCATACGATGCATCTTATCAACTAGTTATTAAAGCAGTTAGCAAGTTATTACAAAAAGTAGACATGCTCATATCATACGCGTGGTCAGTCAACTGACATATCTCACATTTTTAAAGAAAGTGTTCGTAAGTGTTTACTTACTTCGTGCGCTTGCTTGAGTCCTCTAATATCACAAAAACCTTGCTATAACAAAATACGACACATCGTTATGCATAGTACTAGAAGACTTCTATGAGTATGGTACTAAGCCTTATCTAACAATAGGGTTGTTGGAACCTAAGTTGCACAAGTGAAGCTAAAGGGCAGACGCCTGACCTCTTAGTCATACGTCCGGGCAGTGAGTTAGGTATTCCAGCCAAAAGCTCTAAACTGTGTTTTGAAGCTTCGATGAAGTCTATAGGCTACTATATCTCCTTCTAGGCTACTAAATAAATACATGCATTGTAAGAAAACTAAATATTATCCAACATAAGGAATCAAATATGTGCTTTAATGTCTTTTGAAATTATTTCTTGGTTTTGTAAGAAAAGGAATGCAAAAGCTTAAGATAGTGTCTTTAAAACACATAACATCAGGAAAGCAGTAAGAACATCATTAAAAGTATAGAAATGGGCAAGGGGTTACCTTAGCAGATGGCAAGAACACAAAACTCTCTTCCTTCTCCCTCTCAAACTCACTTCTCACACTAGGATTTAGGGTTTTCTAGGGGTGTAGGGATGGCTGAAGGTTGAATAGGGGGTATTTATAAGAGGGGAAGGCGTGCACTAGCCTGGCAAAGTGGGTAATGGGTTAAAACTGCTTTTCAGAGTGGCAGCGTACGTACGGTACTAAGGGCTTACGTACGGTACTATTGTACATTGGGTAAAAGGGTTCAAGCGTACGTCCTGGTGTATTTTCCACAAGGTCAAAGATTGGTGAGCGTACGTGCGGGTGGTCCCTCGACGTACGTCCTCACTAAAGACAGGTGCGTACGTACGAGTGATCCCTCGGCGTACGTCCTCACTAAAGATAAGTGCGTACGTACGGGTGGTCCCCAGGCGTACGTCCTCACTAAAGATCGGTGCGTACGTATGGGTGGTCCCCATGGTATACGTCCTCAATAAAGACGTGTGTACGTACTGTATTGTTGGGAGTACATATGGTCAGAAAGGGGTAGGTTCTGGGTTTTGCCTTAAAAGACTCAAGGGGTTAGGTTACTTACTAGGGTTTAGGTCTTTTGTTATAAAACCATGTTTTATGAAATCATTAACCACGTTTTTAATCCTTTTTTAAAACAAGTGTTTTTATGGAGTATTACACCAATACACACAAATCTCTCTATTACATAATAGAGATTATTTCTTAAAAAAAAATACAAAAGACAGAAATATAAATCATTCTTTTGCTGGGACAAGCTCCAACTTTGTTTCTCTCTTTTTCTCTCTCACAAAGCAACTATTTTTCCCTAGTTTTTTCTTTAAAGCGTCACCACTCTCTTATAATCTCTTTGTGCGGCACAACTGGGAAAAAACCAAGATTCTTCACAATAGCCTAACCTTACTGTCATCGAACTCATCATTGGCCATGCTGACTGAATTTGCAGAACATTTTTAATTCTTATTATCTTCCAAGTCTTGTTTCATTAGCATGTAAAATCTTATGTAGTCCCATTTCTTGTGACAATAATAGTGCTCCACATCTTATGCATCTAACCAAGATTCTTTACCATATGCCAATTGTGACTTATACCAAGACTGCTTACGCATTTTGGTTCAAATCATACCACAAGCTCATCAGCCTGATCATTGACAGGTTTGCTTTACCTCTCATACGATAAGAGAGATATGGTCACCTCTTCAAACGCTAGAATCTCTCTACCATATAACAATCTTGTAACCATGTGATCATAAGAAAGGGGAAGCGATACCAATAGAAGTATTGTTTTATCTTATCTTTAATCTTCACTCCAAAATTAAATGACTGTGTATTCAACATATTGAATTTGTTGAGGTGCTCTGGCAAATTTGTATTTCCTCCATTTGTAAACCATATAGTTGTTTTTTCACGTTCAATTTATTCGTCAAATTCTTCACCATATACATACTCTCTAATTTCTGCCAAATTAACTCTACTTTTAATTCATCAATCACAATGTGAATGACTTCATTTGAAAAATTAAGATGGATCTCATTGGCAGCCTTTGCGTCCATCTCCTCCCAATCATCATCATTCATCTTCTCGTGTTTCTTCGTATTTCCCAATAACATCTTGTAGATTCCTTACTAAATCAAAAGATCATTCATCATTCTCTGCTAAAGAAAGAAATTGTTTTTCTCATTCAACTTCTCTACTTCATACTTGGTACTTGTCATATTTATCATTAATTTGAATCTCAAAGCTTAGCTCTGATACTACTTGTTGTGCAAAAGACCACAATTATGTTAAATAAGAGAAGACAATCATACATAGATAACACTAGGATTTAAGTGGTTCCCTCAATATGAGATATATCACACCACAAAAAAAAAAAACAAGGGTTAGTGATATGGTTATTTGGGGCATTTTTGGCCAAAAAAGAGTCTATATTAATTTCGCAACGCTTGATTAAGGGAACTTAGGACACGTCGGTTTTTATGGCGATTAGAATTTAAGTTTGAGACGTTTTTTTACTTAAAAGTGCTTCGAAAAGGGGACGTTTGAAACAAAGCGCCCCCTTTTTCAAAAGGGGGTGTTTACTGGTGAAAAACACTCCCTTTTAAAAAAGGGGGCACTTCCTAAGCAAGCTCCCCCTTTTTAGAATGAGGGCGCTTCCTAAGCAAGCGCTCCCTTTTTTAATGTACGGTTAGAAAGGAGTAGGGTCTGGGTTTTGCCTTAAAAGACTCAAGGGGTTGGGTTACTTACAAGGGTTTAGGTCTTTTGTTATAAAACCATGTTTTATGAAAATCATTAACCACGTTTTTAATCCTTTTTTAAAACAGGTGTTTTTATGAAGTATTACACCAATACACACAAATCTCTCTATTACATAATAGAGATGATTTCTTAAAGAAAAATACAAAAGACAGAAATATAAATCATTCTTTTACTGGGACAAGCTCTAACTTTGTTTCTCTCTTTTTCTCTTTCACAAAGCAACTCTTTTTCCCTTGTTTTTCTTTAAAGCGACACCACTCTCTTATAATCTCTTTGTGCAGCACGGCTAGGAGAAAACCAAGATTCCTCACAATGGCCTAACCTTACTGTCATCGAACTCATCATTGGCCATGCTGACTGAATTTACAAAACATTTTTAATTCATATTATCTTCCAAGTCTTGTTTCATTAGCATGTAAAATCCTATGTAGTCCCATTTTTTGTGACAATAATAGTGCTCCACATCTTACGCATCTAACCAAGATTCTTTACCATATGCCAATTGTGACTTATACCAAGACTGCTTACACGTTTTGGTTCAAATCATGCCACAAGCTCATCAGCCTAATCATTGACAGGTTTGCTTTACCTCTCATATGATAAGAGAGATATGGTCACCTCTTCAAACGCCAGAATCTCTCTACCATACAACATTCTTGTAACCATGTGATCATAAGAAAGGGGAAGCGATACCAATAGAAGTATTGTTTTATCTTATCTTTAATCTTCACTCCAAAATTAAATGACTGTGTATTCAACATATTGAATTTGTTGAGGTGCTCTGGCAAATTTGTATTTCCTCCATTTGTAAACCATATAGTTGTTTTTTCACGTTCAATTTATTCGTCAAATTCTTCACCATATACATACTCTCTAATTTTTGCCAAATTAACTCTACTTTTAATTCATCAATCACAATGTGAATGACTTCATTTGAAAAATTAAGATGGATCTAATTGGCAGCCTTTGCGTCCATCTCCTCCCAATCATCATCATTCATCTTCTCGTGTTTCTTCGTATTTCCCAGTAACATTTTGTAGATTTCTTACTAAATCAAAAGATCATTCATCATTCTCTACTAAAGAAAGAAATTGTTTTTCTCATTCAACTTCTCTACTTCATACTTGGTACTTGTCATATTTATCATTAATTTGAATCTTAAAGCTTAGCTCTGATACTACTTGTTGTGCAAAAGACTACAATTATGTTAAATAAGAGAAGACAATCATACATAGATAACACTAGGATTTAAGTGATTCCCACAATATGATATATGTCAAATAACGGAGACAATTATAAAGAAATTCACGATCAAATATGAAGTACAAAATAGTAGAGCATGATGTTTAATTTGTTTATCAGGATCTATGATGTTTAATTTGTTTATCAAGATATGTTTAAGAATTTAGTTTGTTATTTTTGAATGATGTTTAATTTGTTTATCAGAATTTTGGTAATTTTGAAACTTATTTTATAGGTTTTTAAAAATTTAGTTATACGGGATTTGTACTATGTGTAACCAAATTTTTAAATACATGCATTAAATAAATTTCCTTAAAAATACATTAAATAGAAAAAAATAAATAATTTTGTTTTTCTTTATTTTTATTTTTATTTTTATTTATTTTTTTTTTAAAAAAAGGGTGCAGGCATGGATTTGTGGATTAACTGGCTAATTAAGAAGACCTGCAACAAATAGAAGCTAGGGCATGCTACTAAAAAAACGAAACGAAATATTTTACAAAATTTAGGGTATTAAAGGTCTGCAAAAAAAGTGAGATTCCTAACAATATTACTTAAGAGTATTAAGATCTGGATCCCTCCTATTATTGGGAGAATATGAGGGTCTCATATTCTTAATCCTTGCCGTCCAATTTGATCCCATGGTCTACAGCATGCCATGTATCCTACTATAATTAAATACTAAAATATTAATTAACTTTTAAAATAAATAAAATAAAAATAATAAAAAATCAAACCAAATAACAAAAAAAAATAAATAAAAAAGTTGGGGTGGTCGAAGCTACGCCAAAATAAATTTTGAAATTTTTTTTTTAATTTGAACCCTGGGTGGGACCAACCACAAGGGTATGGCTAACGCTGAGTGGCCGTCCCCCCCAATGGATCTCCTGAAGGGGTGGCTTGAACCCCAAAGAACAGTATTGAGTGGCTTACATTGCACCCCATATGCCCAATTAATTGCGGCCACTTGTCTAAATCAAAAAAATTTCAAAATGGTTTTGGCCCTTGGGGGTGGCTTCCTAAACTCAACTAGGGTGGCTGGCCACCCCAACTTTTTAATTATTTTTTTGTTATTTGATTTTGTTTTTTTTATTATTTTAATTTTTATTTATTTTTTAAAAGTTAATTAATATTTTAGTATTTAATTTATATTGAGACACGTGGCAAGTTGTAGACCGTATGATCAAATTGGATAGTTAGGATTAAGAATATGAGACCCTCATATTCTCCCAATAATGAGAGGGAATCCTTATTCAAAGTATTATGAGCAGTATTGCAGTACGGATCCTGGGGCCACATGATTTTGAAAAAGATAATCTCCTAGGCTGACCCAAACCGGCCAGTTTATCTAGTCCACCCCATGGCGGTTGGAATATATATATATATATATATATATACTACATGCACTTTTTAAATGCTTATTTTTTAATGTACGTTGCAATGAAAATTATGAAAATAAGCACTAAAAAATACATGTAACATTTTTCATATAAAAATTATGACGTAGTGGGTCGGTGGCTGGTCGGCTTGGAGTTTCGATAAACTCAACCAAATTAATCCCTATAACTATTTTTAAATAATAAATTTTATTTATACAATCTTTAACCTAACAATTGAGCCTTGCTCACCGCTCGTTGCCTCATCGCCACGCAATCTCGCCCTATCCCATCTCTTCACCTTGCCGTTTCCTCGATCATGTTGTGTTGCTGCTCACCTGCCCATGCTAGCGGATCTCCGCCTTTGCCAATTTATGAATTGGGTTGGTGGGCCGATAACTCCTGAAAACTACACCAAGAGGGTCGGTTTCGGTTTGGTTCAGTAGTCGGCCCCTTGATCAGTTGGCCCGTACGTTAATGAAACCTCCTAAGTCCTACGGATAGCTATCTGTTCAAAGTTTTGCAAGCATTATCATACAGCTTACTTCAAAAAAAAAAAAAGAAAAAGTTTCTAAAATACTATTTGTTTGCTTTTCCCTGCATGTCCATAACCGGGGATAAGAGGACATGCAAAGAGAAACCAAATGTCGTCGAGTTGGGTTAATTCAAACAACTCTCTTGCCTTTTCTATTTCCCCCCAATAAATGATCACTTTTCAATAAATTAACCCTCATCCCTCCGACGAATTGTTCACAAAGAGATATGATTGAAAACCTAATCAACATCAAAAGAAAAAAAAAAAAAAAAAAAAAACATTTTGAGATAGAGAAATTAAGTCTCCTGCATCTATAAAAGTCTCTCTCATGTTCTTTTTATCTTCCGGCGAAGAGAGTACTCCATTAAAGGCAAAGAGTGAAAGAGAGGGATCTTTTGATGGTGGTGGCGAGGGTGGAGCTAGAAAAATAGAGATTTTCTACTTTTTTTATTTTTTATTTTTTATTTTTTTTTATGTTAAATCAGTGAGGTACGTACGTGGCGTTTTGTATACCGTTCACGATGTGGCGAATTGAAATATTGAAACGTGACTTCACTTTATAACGTGCATTGACGCTGCAGAAAAGTTCGTTAATGTGAGATAATCAGGCCAAAAGAAGAGCACGTCAACGAACTTTATCCTTTTATTCAATCACTCCTGGAAAAAATGACTCCCTTTCACGTTTGTGTAATATAATAAGGTGGTGGCAATGAGGAATCCAAGTAAGGGTCAACTACGTACTACACATTTCCGGCCTCGTTTTCCTCTTTCTTTTCCCCTTTTGGGTAATGCTGGCTTAAATTCTGCGGTCGCCCTCAGTCTTTAGGAGGAAGATTAACATATATCCTTTCCATTTCACTTCCAGATCAGTCATTGCGTGATTATGCTTTTATTTTGTTCTATTTAATAAATTATGATGTGCAATGTGCATGATGACATGTGAGTTTTTAGGATATGAAAAGTCTAAAATGCCCATATAAAAAATTGAAAAAAATTGGCTATTTTGGGGTGGCTGACTGAAAGAAAAGATAATTCAATAGACAATTGAATATAAACCAGAAATATTTACAGTATAACATGTTTTTATTTATAGTGGAATCATGTTGAATATAAATAGACTTATACTCTAGCTAGCTAGGTTAACTAGGTAATAGCCTTTAACTATAGCTAGACTTTAATTATAATTCAGTGATTGTTTTCAAGTGTGACTCAATGATTTTTTTTCAACTGTAAGTCAGTAATAGTCTTTAATACCTATTATTCTTGAACTCCATGATATGCTCTAAAACCAGCCACCTCCTTGGCCCAAATGGGGGTGGTTTTGGCCCCAAAGGGATAAAAATTAGATGAGACCATCTCTCGGGTCTCTTGGCATGGTGGGTTGGAGATATGGGCTACAAAACCAAGCATTCATCTCTCTTGAACTCCATTTTCAAGTCCACAATGAACATCATACCAATGGCTTGGTGGAGGTACGATTTTGATGATGACATTGATGTGGTTCTGAGAAGGTACTTAGCGCCTAGGCCTCACCATCGTCGTCGGGACTCCACACCAGTGAAGCTCAAAAATGGAGAGAGAATGAACAAGCGTTGAGGGAGAGAGAGAAACAGAGGGAGAGAGAAGGGAGAAAAAAAAAAGAATAAAAAAAATAGTATAATGCGTTCTAGTAAACTTTAACATATGAAAGCTTATTGTAGCAAATTTTTCAAAACATTTTATTTTAAAGGGTCTACGGGTGAGGTAAAATTGATCATAATATCTATATTTAACTATAATTAATGAGGCATTTGAAAGCTCTGTTGGAGATTTACTTATGAAATCTATCTTATTTCCCAAAATTAGTGAGACACTAAAATTAAGAAGAATGCCAAAAAAGCAATCACAAACATAGAGATTTACATGATTTACCACTAAGAGCTACGTCCACTATTTTTTAAAGAGACAATACAAGAGGCGTCAATAATACATTCAGCCTTCGCTCCATGGACTAAGCCTCAGAAAAAATCTCATTTAAATCATAGGGCTTCCAAAGTTGAATTGGGTCAAATATAAAACCAAGCTTCAAATAGCCTAACATGCATAAGAGGATGAAAGCTGTGTTGTGTAAACTTAATTGGAGTGCGGCTGTGTACTATGCTTGGAGGCAAAAAAATGATTTCAAACATGGTAACCGCCTCAAAAAAGGAAAAAAAAAAAGAAAGAAAAAAAGAAAAAAAGAAAAAAAGGAGTGAATTCCAATATTGGGAGATCATTAGAGCTTGAGTTATGGCTAAAGATAAATTTAAAAAGACACAAGGAAATTTAGATCATTGCTCAAATTGGGGGCTGCCAGTGAATTTGCTTTGTTGCAGAGGTGAGGCTGATGAAGAATAAATGATGTGTAGAGATATGTTTGATGCTGTGTAGAGTCTGGTTTGATGGTTGTTTTGATAAGCTCTGTATAGTAAAGTTTGATTTGGTGTAAGCTACAGTAAGTGATTGTTGTTTTAAACAATTCTCATTACCAAAAAAAAAAAAAAAAAAAAAAATTGTAATAAACTGGTACTACAATTTTTACTACAAATTTTTTTACAAATTGATGTAGCAATTTATAATTATTAATATAATTAAGAGAAATTGATAAACAAGATTTTGTATTTAGTATTTTTAAGTGATGTATCAAATTTTTATAGGAGGCTGTAAATAGGAGTTTTTGCACCACATCCAATTGAAGTTATTCTCACAATTGTAATATATATATATTACAATTGTGAGAATAACTTCAATTGGATGTGGTGTACAGCCTCCTATAAAAATTTGATACTAAATACAAATGAAAACACCAAAGCTTTTAACCCAAAACAAAAATCGACAAACAACTCTTTTCCTTTTCATTCAAACCCCACCGACACTATTGGAGGCTGAACCACCCCTGCCTACTCCTCTGGTAGCCCATATTCAGACCACCCAAAAATTCCAAACAAAATCGGACCTTCTACTCAGATTCACCCAAACCCATTCGGCGAATTCTAACGGCAGATCGAGTTCAGCAGATTCTGGTGGTAGTGTTTAGCGGTGGGTTGTTTAGGGGTGCCTTCTTTTTTGCTTTTCTACGCAGGAAAGTGACTCATTTTTTTTTGGTTTTTTTTTTTCGATAGGTTTGTTTCATGTATAAGATCCAGTGTTTTTTTTTTTTGAAGTGGAACTCAAATATTTCATTCAATAATCAAAGATTTTTCAAACAATACAATATCACGAATGCATAATGGGGTGGACCCCCTCCATTGATGTTCCTTGTTCAGCTGTAATGCCATCTTAGCCAACTTATCCGCTGCCGAATTTGCTTCTCTCCAGACATGAAAAACTTGCCAGGACCAGCAACTTCCCAAGGTCAGCTTCGTATCGTCCAGCAGGTGTCCCACCGACGCCCAGCAATTCTCATCCCCTTGTAGACCTCGAGCCACCCCAAGGGAGTCCCCTTCAAGTATAACATTCTCGAAACCAAGACTCCGAATGAAAAGGGCCGCTGTCCATGCCGCGATGGCTTCTGCTGTCATGGGATCAATAATATGAAGCCTAGTAGAGCATTGTGCTGCAACCACCTAACCAACATGGTTTCTGATCACAATCCCCACACCCATCCTTTTTCCTGCCGAATCAATCGCTGCATCCCAGTTGCACTTCACAAATTCTGGTGGTGTCAACCTCCAGTGTACCAGTGGTCGTTGGCGAACCCGCTGACCTTCCTCTTGCCTGCCCTGGTCTGCAGATTTTGTTGCCTCAACTTGGTCAGAAGCCATTTGCAGCAGCTGCACGGGGGAAGAGAATTTCCCTTCAAACACCCACTTATTCCTCCGCAACCATACCTGTCGTGCAGTGCAGGCGAATACGTCTACTTCATCCGCATCCAGACGATCCAATAAACCAACCACAATATCCGGAATTGCGCTCAGCCATAATACTTTTATGAAGCTTGCTAAAACTCCCATGCCAGACATCCTGTGCTGCCGGACATGTCCACAATGCATGGCACACGGTCTCAACTTCCAGTCTGCAGATGGGGCATAAAGGGTCCTTCAAAATTTTTCGTTTATGCAGGTTCTCATTTGTTGGCAAAATGTTGTTACAAGCCTGCCACATGAACATCTTCACCACTCTTGGGCCTCCTAACCGCCATAATCTTCTCCACAAAACCCGATTTGGCATCCCTTCCGAGCACTCTCCCAGTTGCCGAGACCTGACCTCCACAGCAACATGATATACACTTTTTACATTATATTTTCCATGTTTTGCTGGGCCCCATATCATTTGATCTACCTGGATACTTGGGCATATCGGAATTCCACAAATAATACTTGCCTCCTTGGGATTAAAAATGGCTTCCATCAAAGGAACGTTCCACCATCTAGTATTATTATTAATGAGTGCCTCCACCTTTGCATTCCCCTCTAGGAGCCGAATAGGGGATTGTACCGCATGAGTGGAATGGACGGGCAGCCATCGGTCACCCCAAATTGAAATGGAATTCCCATCACCAACCCGCCACACTAGACCTTCCCGTAGAAGGGGCTTGGCATTCCAAATACTTCGCCACGCATAAGATGGCTTCTTCCCCACCGGAGAATCCAAGAAGGAACTATTAGGGAAATACTTCTCTTTAAAAATCCTCGCCATTAATGAGTCCGAATGGTTTATTATCCTCCAACCTTGTTTTGCAAGCAGAGCCAAATTAAAACATTCCAAGTCGTGATATCCCAATCCACCCGCCTGATCCTTAGCCATCCCTAACTTCTCCCAACGCATCCATGTTATTTTATCCATTGTCCTTGTGCCCCCACCAAAATTTTGACATCATAGAATTTATTTCCCGGCACAAAGTCTTCGACAGTTGGAAAACGCTCATGGTGTATGTCGGGATTGCTTGTACCACTGCTTTAAGGAGCACCTCCTTACTCGCTTGAGAAAGGAACTTCTCCTTCCAGCCGTGAATCTTATCCCAAACTCGACCTTTTATCCCTTAAAACGACCGCAGTTGTGATCTTCCTATAAGTGCAGGCAAGCCCAGATAAGTTTCATATCTCTGTGTTATCGGAACCCCAACAATTTGTGAAATTAATTCTCGATCCACCGTTGAAGTATTACGGCTAAAGAAGATGGAGGTCTTCTCCTTATTTAGCTTTTGACCCGACGCTCTCTCATAGTCCTCCAAGACTTTTTGCAAACTTCTTAGCTCAGCTTCTTTTGCTTTGTAGAACAAAAGGCTATCGTCTGCAAACAAAAGGTGATTTATCCGAGTGCCCCCACGAGTAATAGGCAAGCCTGAAAATCCTCCCCTACCCTCCGTTCTTTGCAAAGCAGAACTGAGACCTTCCGTACACATTATGAAAAAATATGGCGAAAGGGGGTCCCCTTGGCGCAACCCATGAGTTGGAATTACTTGCCCATATGCCAGCCCATTTATAAGTACTGAATACTTTACAGTTCGTACACATGTCATCACCAAATGAACCCACCTATCAGCAAACCCCATTCTTTTCATAACAAATTCCAAAAAGTCTCATTCAACCCGATCATAGGCCTTTCTCATGTCTAGCTTCAAAGTCATATAACTCTCCTTACCAACCATACGAGAGTCCATGGTGTGTAAAGCTTCGAACGCAATAAGAACATTGTTGGTGATGAGTCTCCTCGGGACAAATGCACTTTGGTTCGGGGAGATGATCTCCCCCAACACCCTTTTCAGTCTATTAGCCAACACTTTTGCAATTAATTTATAAATAATGTTACATAGGCTGATAGGGCAGAATTCCGTTATCCGGGAGGGATTTTTAACTTTTGGAATAAGTGCTATATGGGTGATATTTATAGCTGCATCAAAAATCCCATTATTCAAAAAATCAAGAACAGCATGACAAACATCACTACGTACCGTGCTCCACGAGTGTTGATAAAAGCAAGCTGAGAAGCCATCTGGACCCGGCAATTTTAATGGGTGCATTTGCGCCAATGCTTTGTCCACCTCAACCGCCTCAAAAGTAGTTAGCAAACGGGAGTTCATTCCATCTGTAACTCTGGCTTGCATCCCTTCTAGAAACTCCTCTTTTCCCCTCGTCCCTCCAGAAGTGAATAAATTCTGATAGTAAGCCACGAAAGCTTGGCTAATCTCCTCCACCTTAGACCACTCCTGCCATTCAGTGTTGACAACTCGCTTAATCGTATTTACTCTTCTTCTGTGACTTGCCCAAGCATGAAAAAAGGTTGTGTTTCTATCTCCATCCCGGTACCAATTTCGTTTCGCTTGTTGTTTCCAACAGGTATCTTCAAAATCCAGCAAGGTGTCAATCTCCGTTTGAAGACGTTTGATAGCATCATATGGATCGGGACCCTCTAAGCTTTGCAATTTGGCCAACAATTCAGTCTTTTCTTTCACCACATTTTCATTATTTCCAAAATTTTCCCTACTCCACCCTTTTAATCGTGATTTGCACCGATCCAAACTACTTCTCACTTTCATCATTGCCCCCCCTTCCCCCCACCCGCGTTGTCACCCCTATCCCAAGCCTCACGAATAATAGCTCCACATTCTTCATCAGGGATCCAGCTAGCCTCAAACTTAAAACCTCTCCTACCCTGTAAACCCCGTGGTTGTATGCCTGAAAAAGAAACATAGATTGGGTTGTGATCCGAAGCTCGTGCTGCCAAGACATGTACCCCCGCCGACTTGTGCATATTACACCACCCACTATTACCAACAACTCGATCCAACCGTTCTTGCGTAAAAGAAGCATCTTGGCCCATATTTGACCATGTAAATCTCGGACCCGAGAACCCCAGATCTCCCAAATTGCAATCCTCAGGAGCTGCCTGGAATGCCTCCATTTGCCCTTCACGTCGTCGATTCGCCCCAACTTTCTCGGATTGGTGAGCTATCTCGTTAAAGTCTCCTACACAAAGCCACGGGACTGGAGCAAAAAATTTTAAATGTGATAGAAGAGACCAAGATTCCATTCTTTTTGTAGGGTCGGGATGACCATAAAACCCAGTAAGCTTCCAAGGCACTTCATTGTCTGACATCTTAACTATTGCATTGATATGACGACGAGAGTAATTTTGAATTTCTAATTCCTCTGCCACCTTCCAAAAAAGGGCCAATCCGCCACTCTTCCCCACCGGCTCCACCACAAACAGCCCTTCGAAACCAAGCTTCACTCTTAACCTTTCCATACGTTTCTTGTTGCTAATAGTTTCCATTAGAAACAAAAAGCTGGGCTTCTTTTCCTTAACCATTTGGTCAAGGTCGCAAACTGTCCGAGGGTTCCCAAGCCCTCGGCAGTTCCAGCTAACAAGACTCATTGAGATTAGTGGGGCTGCATAGCAGCCGCCGCCGCCGACACCATTAGCTCATTGCTCTTTCCCACCTCATCTGTGCAGGTTTTTTTTGCATTCCTGTCTCCCGCATCCACAACAAGGTTTTGGCCTTTTCTTTTGTCAATAGCCGACTGTGATGCACCCTCCCTCATATCCTTTGGAACTCTGGCTTGTCTTTTCCATTTCCTCAAATTTGTTTTTGACACCTCATTCCTCACCATTATGGCTGGTACTGTGTCCTCCATGATAGCATAGTCATCCCGAAGTCAATCCTATCCGAGAGCATGTCAGCAAATCCTCTGGCGATTGAATTTTTACCCATGTCAACAGCTGTTAGTAGGTTGGTCCCACCCTGCGAGCTGTCCATAATATTCGGTCCTATATGATTTTCCTCCACGGGAACCTGATTGGAAGCAGCGTTTTTTCCACCATTCCAGGCCCCATCCCCTTCCACGTTAACATCCAACTCTGCATGAGGCGCCAAAGAGCATTTATTACCCGAACCTCCCGAGTGTAACGTATCAAACCCCTGCATATCTGCCCATGACATACATCCCCCCAATCTCGCTTCCTCCTTATGGCAAGAATATGATCGTTGACTGCTAACCTCTTCATTACCATTATTGTAACGGCTAGGGTTTCCTTGTGGGTAGTGCGTTGCCTTGTTTCCCCACCCCTTGAACGAGGAGCCACCGTCCCCGTCATGCTCCGTCGAAAAGGTTGTTCCGCCATCCCTAGCACCTCCACTGCTCCGCCTTGGATCTTCGGCCCGCAACCATACTCCCCACTCTTTAGCCTTGCTGTCATTGGTCCTTTTATTATGAGCCTGCACCGGACACCCTTTCCTCCCATGCAAGATCCTTCTGCAGTCAAAACATAGCATGGGGAGCTTTTCATATTTGAAAATCACCCAATACGATTTCCCTCCCAATTGCAATGCTTGGCCTCTATCTAGTGGCTCATGGAGATTAATATTCACTCTAATACGAAGACAACGCCCCCATCCCTCTCCATCTCCAGCTACATCGACGTCCTCAACGAAGCCCAATGACTCGCCGATTTTAACCCCCACTACTTTGTTCATACATAATAAAGGCATTTCATGGACTTGAACCCAAAACGGCGAGTGAGAAAACACCAATTGCGATGGCGGTGTAATCCCATCGAACTCTTGCAACACCAATATCTGTGGATCAAAAGACCATGGCCTGCCTTCTAACACCCGTCTTTTGTCAGCTATCTCCTCAAATTCAAACACTCAGACGTTATCAAGCATCTCCTTAAATAACACCGAACTAGACAATCTCCATATCCGGGGTAAGACCGAACAGAACGCCTCCTTGTTGACCCTACGCTCCCCGCCAATCCTACCCACCAGACACTGCTCCCCTTTTGCACGACCATCCGCTATTTCCCCCTCACAGATTAATAAGCCCATTCTTTCACCTTCAGTCAAGGTGATCTTACCACACAATTTCTCCAACTTGTCTGCCATCATGAGGAAAATCACGTTGCCAACCCGTCGTCGTTAAAGAAAACCATTATCAAACCTTCTCCCCTGCTGTAGCCGGTAGAAGACAATACCTCCCAACCTAGCCGTTTCCCAGAAAAACCCTAGGGGTGACTAACTTCAGCGTAATATATATTGTGACAGAAGGTAGGCAACCTTTAACAATTCCAGTGTTTTTATCTGCATTGTATTTTGGGTGTCTTTTTTTTTTTTTTTTTTTTTTAAAGTGTCAATCTCTTATTGGATGGTGTAAAAGATGGATTTAATTTACACCACATCCGGATAATAGGAGCTCTCTAAGATTATATTTATATATTGATCAGTTTATATATAGCTTTATAGTAAGAGTTTATGTATCCTTAATCAACATCGCAAATGATTTGTATTTATTATTATTTTTTAGAGAATCTTTCAAATTTTATTCATAAAAGATCTAGAGCATAATAGCTCTATCGATCATCACAGAGCATAAATTAAGCTGTAATATAACTTAACCAAGTGCTATGTAATTACAAAGTCATAGATATATACAATCAGAAAATGTTTACAATCAAAGTTTATCTATGATAGCAGCTACCGCTAACCTATGCATAACTTCAGTTATAAAACAAATCTGCTTTGACTTTCAAAAGTAGACTAGATCTAAGACATATAGGTAGTCCATATTTTTCCTTATCTTATTTTTGGCCGGGAGAGATACCCTCCTCGACCCCAAGGCTATGACAAACAAACAAAACAAAATACAAAATCAAAACAAAACACACTAAACACAACAAAAAAAAAAAACCCCAACAGAAGTAGCAGATTTGTAAATGACTTGTGTAGAAACTAAAACATTGCAAACGATGATTGTTTATTGTAGCTAGCTAGGCAGGTACATTATCTTCCTGGATCCGAGATAGATATACCCCGAAAACTTAGTTTAGCGTGCATGAGGCACTATATTATTTTACAGTAAACGACCAACCACAAGATGAATAGGATCTTTTGGAATCCGAGATATCCAACGGAATAAAAAAATCCTACACTACAAAAAAAAAAATCAATTTCTGACATAGTTACCATACACGATTTTTTGCCATGTCACTAATTAATGACGTGGCAAAAAATGGCACGTTAGTAAATATTTTTCTGACGTGGTAAAGTTTGCAGGTCAGTAATTAGTGACGTGGCAATATCCACACGTCAATAAATTCTGACGTGTTAGACATTGCCACATCAATAAATTTGTTAGGATTTTAAAACTTTAAAAATTATATATTTTATTGACGTATGAAATTTTAACACGTCAATAATTACTGACGTGTTAAATGTTGGCACGCCACTAATAAATGAGCGGGATATTCAACTTTTTCCCTCTTCTTTCCCTCTTATTATTTATTCTTTCCCTTTTCTTTTATTTCCCCACACTCTCTCTCTCCTCTCTCAATCTCCCTCTCCTCTCTGCACAGCCAGCTCCCTCTAGAGGGAAGAAGAAAAAGAAAAGGAGAAGAGAAGAAGAAGAAGAAGAAGAGAAGATAAGAAGATTTTTTGGGTTTTTGAAGATTTGTTGGGTTTGATGTTTGGGTTTTTGATTTTTTAGGTTGATTTTTTTATTTGAGTTTTTGATTTTTTGGATTTTTTGGGTTTGGGTTTTTTAAAATGTGAATTAGTTTTTCTGATTTAAACCGTTCTAACAAAATTGAAAGACCATTATTGATCAATGAACGGAGAAATTATTTTGGTGGTTCAACCACCACAGAAGGACTCTGACGAAGAGATCAAGATGTTGACAAATTTTTTGCTCATTCTGATTTAAAATTAAAAGGTATTTCTGATGATTCTCAAGTTTCGTTTGCTTTTTACACTACTAAGCAAACACCTCCTCCCACTTAAGTTGATGATGATGGGGGATCTCTTTCTCCTTCTGCCCCAGATTTTAACGCACCTCTTCCTCCTCCCCACCAATTAAATGTTCTTCATGCTCTTATTAAAGATTTCTTGTCCTAAATTGATTGGCATGCTTTAGAAAAAGATTTTTCTTCAAAAGAAAATCAACCATTAAGGCATGCTTACCGTTATAATTTCTCTGAAAAATATCTGTTATCAAAATCTGTTGGACTGAAAAAATGATTGGAAACCAAAAACATATTTTGTTTTTTGATTTTCTTCAAAACAATTACCCTAACAACAATGTTCTAAATGTAGTTAAAAAATCTTTTGTTAAAGAAAATAAAACCACTGTTAAAGCTTCTCATCCACCTCTTGAAAATTTATTAGTCCGTACTTACGGGACTGATACTACTGTTAAAGCTTCTCCTTTTAAAATTTTGGATCCTGCTCACGATGAAACTAGAAAAACCATTAAGCAAAACGATTTTGTCAATCAATCCCTTCATATCATTGGTCAACAATTTGATCATATTGAAGATAAAATCGACACTCCCAATTTTTCAGGATTAAAAACTGACAAACCAATCATTTCTCTACCTAAAGAAAGGAAAAATCTTGGGCTGAAAACCACTAACCAAAAAAATGTTGAAAAAATTGACAAAATGCTGTCAGAATTAAAAACCAGTAAAGCCACCTCCTCTGGAAAAGCTTGTGTTATTCAAAAAATTGATGAAACTTCTGATTCTGAAAATTCCAAATATTCTCAATATCCTTCCGATTTCAACATTAGAATGATTGAGAAAATTTTTGAAAGAAATGATCCGGAGCAAAGACTCCAAAGAATTTTTGACAAGACCAAGCCCGTCAATCTCACAAAAAACTGGTATTCAAAACCCACTCGTCTTGATTTATAGTTTGAAGAAAGATTTTTTCAATCTCAGTATTCTGTTTCAGCAGATAAACTTTATGAGTGGAACATTGATGGCTTATCTGAACAAGAAGTTTTAAATAAAATGAATCACATGTATATGATTGTTAATGCTTATGTTACTAATCACAATTTAAAACAATCAGAAATTGTTGATTTGCTTTCGACTGGTTTCTCTAGAACTCTTCGAAATTGGTGGGACAAACACCTCACTGAAGAATCTCGAGAAACAATTAGGAAAACTGTCAAAAAAGATGAAGATGGTTTGCCAATATTTGATGAACAACGTGGCACTGGGGAACCTGATAGCGTTAACACATTAATCTACACTATCATTAAGCATTTCATTGGAACACCATCTAACATTACTTCCCGCATCTCTAATTTCTTGAATAATCTTCGTTGTCCTACTATGTTTGATTATAGATGGTATCAAGATGTTTTTCTTTCTCGTGTTATGTTAGATTTGATAGTCAGAAGCCTTATTGGAAAGAAAAATTTATTGACGGATTACCTTCATTATTTGCTCACAAAGTTAAAGATGAACTCATTAACTCTAACACTGGATTAATCGAATATGAAAACTTAACTTATGGTGATTTGTTTTCTACTGTTAAAAAACTTGGCATAAAAATGTGCATTGACCAAAAAATGATAAGCCAACAGTTAAAAAATACTAAAAAAGCTAAATATGAAATAGGTAATTTCTGCGAACAATTTGGGCTACTTCCTATGGCTCCCTTTCGGAGAAATAGAAGGAAACCCGATATAATTTTCAAGAAAAAACCTGCTCCATATTACAATAGTTACAAGAAAAGAAAATTTAATAAACCTGTTAAAAAATTTTCAACAGCTAACAAACCCAAAAAGAATACTTTCAAATTTGATAAATATTTCTCCAAAGGAAAATGTTTTAATTGTGTAAAATTAGGACATTTTGCTGACAAATGTCTAGAACCACCCAAAAAATTAAAAAAAGAAATTAATGCTTTGAAAATTGATGACAATGAAAAATAAAACCTTTTTTTGAATCCTCCAAATAGTTAGTTCTTCGGATTCGTCAGACTATGATTTTCTAACTTCAAACGACTCCGATTACCATTCTGCCAGTGAATTTTCTGACAATGATTTCAAAATCGGTTATAACGATTCTTGATGCAAAAATGTAACTTGTAACTTTCTCACCAAAACTGAAGAATAGGAAAATTTGCTAATCACTCTAATTTCAAAAATTGAAAATCCTGAGTTAAAAGAAGATTACCTTAAAAAAATAAAAAATACGATGATGAAAAATGCTAATAAACATAACAATACAAAAATCTTTCTTGATGAAACTTTGGAAAGATTTTCTAAACAAAAATCCAAAGAGATTACTATCTCAGATTTGTAGCATGAGATTGGTAATATCAAAAAAGAAATTCTTGATTTGAAAAATGAACTGAACGGTGCAACTAAACGGCAAATGAATAAATTATAAATCTTCAATTCCTGGGTAATAGTTATCAAGACTATCCCTAGAGAAACCAGAATTTCCACTTATTTATTTATTTATTTTTTCATTTATTACATTTCATTTTTATTTTTATTTTTATTTTCATTTTAATGTCGATCAAATCCAGATCTCCTTCTTCTTCTTCTTCTTCTTCTTTTCTCCTCGTTCTCCCTCTCTTTTCTCGATCTCTCTCTGTTGACACCGGCATCGATCTCTCTGTACGTTGGGCAGGGCTGGCTCAATTTATTTTGGGGCCTTAGGTGAAACTTTGAAATGGAGCCTTATTATTATTATTTTTTTGTAAGTAAAATAAATAAATAAATAAATATTGTTATTATTATTATTATTATTATTATTATATTTTTATTTAAAAATCATTCTTCTCGCTTATTGGGATACAAAATTACTGATTACGCTTTTATATTCAAGGTTTTTTAACATCTCTTTTTCAATTGATAATATGGTTAATTCATTTAATCTCTCTTGTGACATTGTTAATCTTAACTGACAATCCCTCAAATCTCAACTGACAACCAACATAATCACTCTATGAAGTCTAGGCCTTGTGGCCGCGAAATTTGTGGGTGGCTTTGTCAGATTTTATTTTATTTATTTTATTTTTTCCGAATTGTTCTTGCCATCATTATCACTCTATAGTCTATGGAGTCTAGGCCTTGTGGCAGTTGCTTTTTTTTTTTTTTTCCTGAATTGTTCTTGCCTTATTAATTAAATTGTGGCCTTAAGAAATTGACCCTTTTAAATCACTTATTTTTTTATGGTTAAAGCCCTTAAATTTTGATGACAATTTTATTTTGGGCCTTATTAAAATTTTATTTTGGGCCTTAATTTTTTTTTTTTTGGCCTTAATATGTTGGGGGCCTAGGCGAGCACCTCGCTCGCCTAGTGGTCTAGCCGGCCCTGACGTTGGGCTTCTTCTTCTTTTCTCCTTCTTCTCCCTCTCTTTTCTAGATCTCTCTCTGTTGATGTGGGCATCGATCTCTTTGCTGGGCTTCTTCTTCGTGTGATATTGGCTCTTGCGGCTTGCAATGCAATCCAAAAATGGCACACACAAAATCAACCATGGATTCTAAGGAGGTAGCATAAAACTTCACTTCTAGAATGGGCTTAGATTCACAAACATCCGGTGTCCTCTTGATTGCTTTGGCTTGAGGAAAATGTTGAGGAACCACCAAATGAACGGCTGCCTATAGAAAAATGCAGGTAAAAAAAAAAAAAAAAAAGGTGATCAGTAGATCTAGCTAGTTAGAAAAATAAAAGAAGACAAAAAAAAAGAAAAAAAAAAAAAAGAGGTTAAATGGGTTGATAGTGTGTTAAACTTTTAAACCCAAAAAAAGATTAAATTAGAAAGGTGGGTTGAATCTGTATTCAAAATTCAAACTTTGAAATTGATGTCGGTTGAATAGTTAACCGACACTAAATTAAAAATGGTGTCGGTTGAACAGTAAACTGACACTATTATTAGTGTTGGTTACTGTTCAACCGACACAATTTTTAATTTGGTGTCGGTTTCTTAAACCGACACAATCCAAACTGTCACTAAAACGGTTTTTTTTTTTTTTTTTTTTTTTTACGGTAGTGTGTTATCTGGTGTTTTTATTTTATTTTGTTAAAATAAGATGGATGCTGCAAAACACCACTTTTAATGATTGACCGCATAGTAGGGGCTTTTTTTTTTTGGTCACATTTTATTTTTTTATACATTTTGGTCACATTTTTAATGGTTGAATGGGAAAGATGAATATCACAGGGCCAAGCCCATAAAGACCGTCAAGAGGAGAAACAGGGTATTGGCGCGTATGGGCTGAACTTGGGTTGACCAGCTTATTCTTCAACCGGTATTCCGAATATCATCCACGGTCCAAGAAAACACATGCATATTGAACCTCAGCCCGCTAGGTGCAAGGTCGATCGGGAGATGGATCCTCTCCATTTCGCTTGAAATGGAGAGGGTCCATTTAGTGTATTTAGAGGGGCATAGTTATCTATTTAGTTTTCAAAAAAATTTGTTTTGACAACTATGCCCCCCTAAATACACTAAATGGACCAATTCCATTTCAAGTGAAATTGAGAGAATCTTTCTCCGGCCCATCGGGCTTTGTTGCCTATCTTCAATTGTTCAAAATGGTCTTGGCATTGAAGGGAACAAAGAAGAATACTTAGAAGTTTTTTTTTTTTTTTTTTGCAAAGGGATGGAGAGGAGAAAGGGGATTTGAATTAGTTATATGAAGCAGCAAGATGAACCTAGTCAATTGAGCTATCCCTTAGAGTCAAATACTTAGACTCTTATTTTATGTAATGGGGAAGCATAAAAGAATGTGTTTATGGCATATTCTAAATGATGTAAGAATCTCTATTGACTTCACCATTCATATTTCCTCATACATACGCTCATATATTATATGGAATTAGTATTTACTTTGTGTCAATAGCAGAGTTAAAAGTTTTGTTGACAGGAAGCAAGAATAAAAGAAACAACTGGACAAGAATTGATTAAAAATATTAAAAAATATAACTAACGAACTAAATAAATAATTTCAACAAAATTTAATTATTGTTTCAAACATATAAATTAACGTAACTTGTAATTTATTATTTTTTTTCCTGCCTAGCATTAATTATTCAGTTGTCCTTGCTTAGTTTTTATATGTTGAGATCGTTGCATAATTTCTTCAATATTACTGATGGTCTTGAATATATCATTCTATATATATGCAACCAAACAATAATTCAACCCCACTCCTCCCATTCGATTACGTAATTGATTTTTAGTAATATTCATTGCTAAAAAAGCTCTTCCAATAATTAAAATATATATACTTCATATAAGTAAAATATGTAAAAAAAAATATAAATATTCATAAAAAATAATTTAAAAGAGAAATATAAATATAAATATAAAAGTTTACTAAGATAATTTTAATACTTGATAGAAAATTTTAAAACAATTCAATGTAAAAATTCATTTGATTACATACCTAAATTTTTGTTTTTCAAGAAAGATATAAAATATTTGTAGTAAAGTGATATTGCTTGTTAATGGAAACTGTGCAAAACTATGAAATTGAGAACAAAAAAAAAATATATATATATATACCATCTGTCAAGGGACAAAAGGACCAGAAGCAGTGAAGTAGGGGCATGCATGCACTTTTTTTCGGTTCTTAGGGGAAGGGGTACTACTTTGCTTTTCTTTTCTTTCGGGGTGGCAACTCTTAAATAATAAATAATAAACTTTTAGGTGAGTCTAGGGCTCAATTGTTGGTTGCTGCAGTTCACTATTAGTATTAGAACATAATTATTAAAGGATAAGAAAATTACATAAAAGTTTAAAGTCTATTACATTTTTGTCCATTTCAAATGTTACTACAATATAGCCTCAATTAATGTGGTTTTATTTAATTGTTTTTAATACACATGTAAGAATGTCTCTATTTAAATGAATGAAGAACTCTCTAATATAATGCAGTGTGAGAGACAATGATAATCAGAGTTTGTTTGAGTTCTATTATGGTATCAGAGCTATAGATTAGAGCCATTCGATCCTGTGGTTTTTCTCTTTGTATCAGAGCAATAGGCTAGAGCCATTCGATCCTGTGGTTTTTCTCTTTAGTGATAGCATCGCCCATGTGAGCCAAAACCCACACGGGTAGTGCCTTGGCGAAGTTCTCCAAAAACACTACCGTTTTTTTTTTTTTTTACTCAGTTTTGTGGTGTAGTGTTCAAACCCGTCGACCCCACATATTAGCCATTGGTTTATCTTCATTACATGTTACCCAAATCCAATCTTAACGGATGTCTCTTTCTCTCTTCTCCATCACTCTTACTTAATGAGTGAATGAATGACTTAAGTTGGCGCTATTGTCGGATCGAACACGTGTTTCACTGTCGGAGCACCCTCATCATTACATTTTCAGCTAAAGTAGCCAATGCCCAAGTTACGGCCACAATAACCGTTGCCGGCCAAAGTAGCCGATATCCAAGTTACAGCCATAGTAGTCATTGCCGGCCAAAGTCACCGATGTCCATATTCCGGCCATAATAGCCGATGCTAGCCTGATTCACATAAGTCAAAGTTCTGGTCATAGAAGATGATGTTCCAATTAGGCCATAGAAGCCATTTTTCAGCCCTTTGATGTTCAATATCAAACCTCAATGTACGTGGTCTATCGTTGGGTTTGCGGGGACGTATTAGAAGATAATTATTAAATGATAAAAAGACTGCACAAAAGTTCAAAGTCTATTACACTTCTGTCCATTTCAAATGTTACTAAAATCCATGCTACTTCACGTTCTAATAGTTACAGAAAATGAATAGCCTTGTGGTTTTATTCAATTGTTTTTAATACATATTTAAGAATGTCTCTATTTAAATAAATGGAGAAATTTTCAATGTAATGAAGTGCGAGAGACAATGATTATCAGAGTTTCTTTTAGTTCTATTAATTAAAAAAGAGTAATTTAAAAGATATATAAGAAAAAATAAATTAAAACCTATAGATAAGAGATTCAAACAAAGGAGACACAAAGTTATACTAAAAGAAAGTCAAGAAAAAAATAATAATAAATTGGAAAAGAAAGAAAGTCTCTGACAAACATAGTTCATCCCATCCGACTGGGGATTGAAGGGGTCCAATCCTTGTTAATTCAGGAGTATTATTGTCAAAAAAAAAAAAAACATTCTTAACAATAATGCCCCTAATAATACAGGAACGGACCGGAGGAGGATCCTTCTCTGCATCGTGAAAGCCTATATGCCCCTGATAATACAGGAACGGACCGGAGGAGGATCCTTCTTCGCATCCTGAAAGCCTATATGGTTAGCAATTTAATTTCACAGTATCCAATTAGTGAGGTAGTACATCTCTTTCTTCGATTAAAATTATTTAACCAAAAGAAAAGTTTAAGCATGTGAAAAGTACAATCCTTTTTTTTTTTTTTTTTTTTAAAAAAAAAAAACTTGTGGAAGTATAAAAAAAGAAGATTCGATTAGGTCTTAATTAAAGACCCTAAGCCAATATAGGCAACCTTAGCAGAGCCATACCCTAGCCTCATTTGATCAATTCTTTGTCGGAGTAAAAAATCATACATAGAAAAAGGATCGTCTCCAGCCTGGGTGTGTTCGCCAAATGACTTAAAAAGGGAGTGAATTGAAATTGTAGTAAATTTGATTGATGTGAGAAAAAAAAATAAGAATGTTTTGTATGAAAAAGTAAAAAAAATTTGTTTTGAAGTGATTTTTTTACTTGAATAGTAATAAAAACTGATTGATGTGATGTAAAAAATAAAAATGTTGAGGTTGATTTTGAGAGGAATAGTTGATTTTTTTTTTTTTTTCTTCAAGTCCTTTGGCAAACACACCCACTGGTGTCTCCTCATAGGGCCAAAACCGAGCTAGCTAGTGAAGATAGATTTATATATATGACCATGCACACATGCAAATGTGACTTAGAAATAATACGTACCTAGCTATTACAAACTTTGGGTAAAACTTACCCTTAGAAACCAGTCAAGATTAGACTTAACTTACTGGACATCACATAGAAGAAACATTTTAGAGGTTCTGGGAGAATTACTGCGGTAGCGGGCAAGTGGGTAGCTTGTCTAGTACACGGGATTGTCAGTTGCAAAGGTTTTGTAAGTGTTGACATTGTGTAATTTTTCGTTATTCTATATTGAGTGATTTCTTGGGCTTGACTGCCCGTGGAGGTTTTATTTTTAGAGAGTTGTCTAAAAGGTTTTCTTTTCATCACCAACATATCTGTCTCTTTGATTTATTGTTTTACATATTTTAGTGAATGATTGGTTGTGATTGTTTAATTTTTAATTTTTCGCTTATTATTTGCATACACTTATTCAACCCCCTTCTAGGTAACGTTTGGAGTCGTATATATTTTTTCAAACTTAATACTAACTATACCCATGTAGCACTAACATAAACAAGGATAATAACTACCCACTAAGCTACTACACCCAACGTCCTTGATGCTCTTCTAGGAATTACACCATGATTCAATTAAGGGCGGACAGAGCATGCAACTCAGCTTACATATACGTGATTTATCTCTTAGCACTGTTTCTTGCTTTAATTTATTTTTAGTGATGCTTAAAAAAAAAAAAAAAAACCCAAGAAGCCAATAATTGACTGAAGATGTGCGTGATATATTAAACTAAACCTACTTAGTTACCCCTTGGTGATCAAATAGGGAAAAATGTGATAGGATTCCAGAAGATAATGTCTATAATCAATTAGGGAATGCCTTAATTAAAGAGGAAGCTTTTTGTACGTACCTGATGCAGATCGCAGGTTCCCTGGAAGTGCGATCAATCGCACATGTACCGGCGATTGAGCGCAATTCCAGATATTTGCGCACCAAGTCCCTGGAACTGCGATCAATCGCATTTCTACCACCGATCGATCGCACACGGAGCTGCTTATGTTATATTCCACATTTTAATTAGGTTAAGCCGTCCTTATTTCCTTGTTTTAGAGCCTGTTTGGGATTGCAGTGGAAAATAGAGCTTTTGGATATAGAGCTTTTGCATGTGAGCTTTTGGCAAAAGTGCTATTACTGAAAAGCTGTTTACATGTTTGGTAACTGCATGTCTTAAGTGCTTTTTTGATATTACTAATGTTTGGTAACAAAACTAGAAAAGCGCTTTTAGTTGCAAAAATGACAATAAATGACATGTAATGATTTTTTTTAGTATAGGCTAAAAAAATCATTATCAATGCCACCAAATATGTCATTTTACGTGAAATCATTATATGTTTTTCAATAAAGGCCTAAGGTTGTTAATGATTTTTTTATTTTTCCATTTTATAACATTTTTATATAAAAATGTTTAATGTTAGCTTTCACAAGTAAAAATTATTTTGTAATGGTTTATGTAACAAAACATCAACATTTTCTTTCTTTTGTACTTATATGTAATGAAAAGTGATGTCAATCATTTTATTTCTTTCTTTTTTTAAAAAAAAAATTATTTAAAGTATTTAACACATAAAAAAGAACAACATTCAAGAAGATCCTTACAACATTTTAAATAGTTTATAATAAAACAACAATAAAAAAAAATAATAATAATTAACGGGTCATAAGTAGACTAGCAAAATGATCACGCTCAATGTTCATAGAATTTTCATTGGACGTCTGTGATTGTTGTATGCTTGACTCATCTTGTGCTTCGTCATCGCCTATAATGTCAGTAGGTAGTAAATCCTCATCATCATCATATGGTTGGAACTCAGCATCCTTTATTGCATGCTTCCCAATGAAGTTATGAAGAGCCATAGACGCCACCACGATTTTCACTTGTTTATCACAAGGAAAATTCGACATGCAATGCAATAACTTCCACTTATTTTTCCAAACTCCAAATGTTCTTTCAATAGTGTATCTAAGTGATGAATGTGCATGATTAAAAATTTCATGCACACCCCTCGATTGGCTTCTGCGACGAAAGTCTGGTAGATGATACCGCTCCCCTTTGTATGGCCCCATGTATCCCTTCATGTGAGGATATCCTGCGTCTACCAAGTAATATTTTCCTACAAACAATATACGAATAACGGTCATAAAAAAATATTGAAAAGTATTTTTTTTTCATGTATAATTCATAATTGTTATTTTAATTAAATACAAACCTCTAGGTGGGTGTGGAAATCGTAATTCTTCCTTTCGAATAACTTCCAAAAAAATACGTGTATCATGTGTAGTACCTTCCCATCCAGCCCAAACAAAGGTGAAACACATACAAAAATCACAAACAGCCATAACATTCTGAGTAGGAGTCCCTTTTCGACCAATATATGGTTTGTTTTGATGGAGAAATTTTAACTGGCACATGGGTTCCATCAATGGCTCCAATACAATTTTTGAAGTATGGCCAATACCGCTCATCATCACGAATTTTGGTTGGAACATCCCTAAACTCTCTATCAATAGGATTAATAATGTCAATCGCCATTCTAGAAAAGGCCATTAAAACACTAGTAAAATGTCTACTAATTGTTTCTCTTGAATGTTGAAACCTTTCTTGCACTATTCTATTCCCAAACCCATGGCCTAAAGTAATAAAAAACATAGCTACCAACTCTTCAACAGTTAATTTCCTAGTACCTCTTAAATGATATATTTCCTTCAACTCTTTACACAAGTGAATGAAAACGTGTATTTCCATTCTAAAATTTTGTTTGCACATATCAGGATTACCTTGTAGAATCTCCATAACCCACTTATAACCTGTTTAAGAAGAGGTCCTACAAGGTTCCTTTGCAATATATGGCATATAATAGTTCTCAACAAATTCTATTGCTGCAGCTGCTAGAATAAAAACATCATTTTCATTTTCTTCTTCACCATAATCACTATCACTTGTATCATCTTGAATACTATAATCACTATTGTCCATGTCTGTAAGGAAAAAAAATAAAGAAATAAACATAAAATAAATATATAAGCACCCATAAAAATAAGAAAAAGAGATATCTACGTAGTTATGAAATATTATAATATATTCACCTTAGCACACAAATCAACACATAAAAAAAATAACATTCAAATAAATCTTTAGAGCTGTTCAAATAGTTCATAAAAAACAACATTAAAAAATAAAAACATTATTCCATGCTACGACGGTTAATTTCTCTATTTCTCATTCGCTTGATAAAGTCAATCTGCAACCATAGCTCTTTAATAGTCATAAACATCTCTCTATGTGATCTCTTAAGAAATACCTCTGTTGCAAACTTAAGGATGTCAATGTCATTTTCTCTTTCAGCAATCCACCGAACAACATCCATAACCTCTTCAATATTACATCCAGGTTTATCGTAGCTCTTAGATGTCACTGTATTCCTACTTTCTATTACATCACAAATCCGACTCAAATGTTGACTAACGATTTGAACTCCTTTCTTTCTTTTCTTACATTGAACCGCCAGACCAAACTTCTTATTTCTTTTATCCTGCGTATCTAAATCAGCAGAAATATCATCAATGCCATGTGTATTGAGATTTGGTTCACCATCCACAACATCTAAACCTTCTACAATATTGTCATCTCCATCAAGCATTATATCTGCAGTATCTATGGCACCAATATCATTAGGAATCAATCCTATGGATGGTGCCCAAGATCCTTCCCCAGTGGCAATTATATCTCTAAACAATATTTTCACCTTCATAGCATAAGCCAAACCTGTCGTGCGAAACTTGGTTGATTCTGGAACTTCCTATATTTAAGTATATGTAAAAATCAATAATAAAACAATTTTTAAATCATTTAAACAAAAACAAATAAGTACAAATATAGTACCAGCAATTTTTTTTCCCACCAATCATCGGGCACATCAATTGTCTTTTTCACCGGATCCCATCCAAGGCCAGTTTCCTTGCCTATCAATCTCTTCCAAATGTTCCACTCTTTTTTCAAACTATCCCACTTGTTTTTTAGTTGTTTATAGCAATATTGTTTTCCAGGTTTTTCATTAAATTTATCTATCACATTTTTTCATCCTGTCTTATTGAAATGTGTTCTTGAACGGTTACCAGCATGAATCTCAGTAATACATATGTCAAGATAATCTTCTAACATTTTTTCAGTTCAAACTACTTTCTTTATCTGAGTATCTGTAGTAGCAACAGCAACGTTGTTTTGAC
>NC_081542.1:39812322-39816351 GCF_901000735.1 Corylus avellana | reverse complement strand
TTTTGGCAAAAGTGCTATTACTGAAAAATTGTTTATATGTTTGGTAACTACATGTCTTAAGTGCTTTTTTGATATTACCGATGTTTGGTAACAAAACTAAAAAAGTGCTTTTAGTTGCAAAAATGACAATAAAGGACATGTAATGATTTTTTTTAGTATAAGGTAAAAAAATCATTATCAGTCCCATCAAATATGTCATTTTACGTGAAATCATTACATATTTTTCAATAAAGGCCTAAGGTTGTTAATGATTTTTTTTTTTTTCCATTTTATAACCTTTTTATATAAAAATGTTTAATGTTAGCTTTCACAAGTAAAAATTATTTTGTAATGGTTTATATAACCAAACGTCAACATTTTCTTTTTCTTTTTTTTACTTATATGTAATAAAAAGTGATGTCAATCATTTTATTTCTTTCTTTTTTAAAATTATTTAAAGTATTTAACACTTCAAAGTATTTAACACATAAAAAAGAACAACATTCAAGAAGATCCTTACACCATTTTAAATAGTTTATAACAAAACAACATTAAAAAAAATAATAATAATTAACGGGTCATAATTAGATTAACAATATGATCACGCTCTATGTTCATAGAATTTTCATTGGACGTCTGTGATTGTTGTATGCTTGACTCATCTTGTGCTTCGTCATCGCCTATAATGTCAGTAGGTAGTAAATCCTCATCATCATCATATGGTTAGAACTCAGCATCCTTTATTATATGCTTCCTAATGAAGTTATGAAAAGCCATAGACGCCACCACGATTTTCACTTGTTTATCATAAGGAAAATTTGACATGCAATGCAATAACTTCCACTTATTTTTCCAAACTCCAAATGTTCTTTCAATAGTGCATCTAAGTGATGAATGTGCATGATTAAAAATTTCATGCATACCCCTCGTTGGCTTCCGCGACGAAAGTCTGGTAGATGATACCGCTCCCCTTTGTATGGCCCCATGTATCCCTTCATGTGAGGATATCCTGCATCTACCAAGTAATATTTTCCTACAAATAATATACGAATAACGGTCATAAAAAATATTGAAAAGTATATTTTTTTTCATGTATAATTCATAATTGTTATTTTAATTAAATACAAACCTCTAGGTGGGTGTGGAAATCGTAATTCTTCCTTTCGAATAGCTTCTAAAAAAATACGTGTATCATGTGCAGTACCTTCCCATCCAGCCCAAACAAAGGTGAAACACATACAAAAATCACAAACAGCCATAACATTCTGAGTAGGAGTCCCTTTTCGACCAATATATGGTATTTGTTTTGATGGAAAAATTTTAACTGGCACATGAGTTCCATCAATGGCTCCAATACAATTTTTGAAGTATGGCCAATACCGCTCATCATCACAAATTTTGCTTGGAACATCCCTAAACTCCCTATCAATAGGATTAATAATGTCAATCGCCATTCTCGAAACGGCCATTAAAACACTAGTAAAATGTCTACTAATTGTTTCTCCTGAATGTTGAAACCTTTCTTGCACTATTCTATTCCCAAACCCATGGCCTAAAGTAATCAAAAACATAGCCACCAACTCTTCAACTGTTAATTTCCTAGTATCTCTTAAATGATATCTTTCCTTCAACTCTTTACACAAGTAAATGAATACGTGTATTTCCATTCTAAAATTTTGTTTGCACCTATCAGGATTACCTTGTAGAATCTCCATAACCCACTTATAACCTGTTTGAGAAGAGGTCCTACAAGGTTCCTTTGCAATATATGGCATATAATAGTTCTCAACAAATTCTACTGCTGCAGCTGCTAGAATAAAAACATCATTTTCATTTTCTTCTTCACCATAATCACTATCACTTGTATCATCTTGAATACTATAATCACTATTGTCCATGTCTGTAAGGAAAAAAAATAAAGAAATAAACATAAAATAAATATATAAGCACCCATAAAAATAAGAAAAAGAGATATCTACGTAGTTATGAAATATTATAATATATTCACCTTAGCACACAAATCAACACATAAAAAAAATAACATTCAAATAAATCCTTAAAGCTGTTCAAATAGTTCATAACAAAACAACATTAAAAAATAAAAACATTATTCCATGCTACGACGGTTAATTTCTCTATTTCCCATTCGCTTGATAAAGTCAATCTGTAACCATGGCTCTTTAATAGTCACAAACATCTCTCTATGTGATCTCTTAAGAAATACCTCTGTTGCAAACTTAAGGATGTCAATGTCATTTTCTCTTTCAGCAATCCCCCGAACAACATCCATAATCTCTTCAATATTACATCCAGGTTTATCGTAGCTCTTAGATGTCACTGTATTCCTACTTTCTATTACATCACAAATCCGACTCAAATGTTGACTAACGATTTGAACTCCTTTCTTTCTTTTCTTACATTGAACCGCCAGACCAAACTTCTTATTTCTTTTACTCCGCGTATCTAAATCAGCAGGAATATCATCAATGCCATGTGTATTGAGATTTGGTTCACCATCCAAAACATCTAAACCTTCTACAATATTGTCATCTCCATCAAGCATTATATCTGCAGTATCTATAGCACCAATATCATTAGGAACCAATCCTATGGATGGTGCCCAAGATCCTTCCCCAGTGGCAATTATATCTCTAAACAATATTTTCACCTTCATAGCATAAGCCAAACCTGTCGTGTGAAACTTGGTTGCTTCTGGAACTTCCTATATTTAAGTATATGTAAAAATCAATAATAAAACAATTTTTAAATCATTTAAACAAAAACAAATAAGTACAAATATAGTGCCTGCAATTTTTTTTCCCACCAATCATAGGGCGCATCAATTGTCTTTTTCACCGGATCCCATCCAAGGCCACTATCAATCTCTTCCAAATGTTCCACTCTTTTTTCAAACTATCCCACTTGTTCTTTAGTTGTTTATAGCAATATTGTTTTCCAGTTTTTTCATTAAATTTATCTATCACATTTTTTCATCCTGTCTTATTGAAATGTGTTCTTGAGTGGTTACCAGCATGAATCTCAGTAATACATATGTCAAGATAATCTTCTAACATTTTTTCAGTCTAAACTACTTTCTTTATCTGAGTATCTGCAGTAGCAACAACAACGTTGCTTTGACCTTTTTTACTCATATTTATCATACAATAAATAAGCTGATAAAATGATAAATAAAAAAATATATGTTAAATACTATTAATAATTAAAAATTTGTTTAAAGTAATCAATTGATGATAGAGTGCAGAAATTCATATTTACATGAATAATATATGTCCATCAAACAAAAGGGCAACAAAAAAATAATAATAATGAAAGCAAGTTTTTACAACAGGAAAATACATTATACTATAATTATTATAATGGTTTCACATGAACTTTTATGCAACATAATTTTTTTTTTTTTTTTAAATTACTATAATACTTATGCAACATAAGTTTTTTAAAAATTTATATATTTTAAGATATTGGATGCCAGCTCTTGCACGTCAGTCTTGGGATCTTTTTCACTTAAACCCATCTCACTTCTTTTTCATCTTTTTCACCTAAACCATGCCCCCATGTGCCAGGCTGTTCAGCAAGAAAAACGTGAGAAGCAGCCCCTTTCTGTAAAAGGACTGAAGTCAAGCTTCAAAGGCCACGCCAGGCGCTCTGAACAGCCTGAACAAGGGCATGGCTTCTGCTGTACGACACTGCAGAATGTCAATTGGCTGAACAGTAAGGCCATGTCTTTTGCCTTGAAATCGTTTGTCAAACGAAGCTGGCCATTCACTCTCGTCTCTCAGCCCAGGCCATGGATCAAACCCATCTTCTATAACACACCCAAAACCTTCAATCACTCTCAAACCTTATCTCTCCTTTATCTTCTTCCCTTCTATTCTTTATATTATTCGATCTTCATCTATATTTTTTCTATATGTGTTTTGTAGATATGTGTTTTATTGGAAAAAAATAGATGAGCAAAAGCAAAAGCAAAATCAAACGAAGCTTTAACTCACTTGCGACTGTATAACAATTCTGCCAGGATTTCCCTCG
>NC_081542.1:39796215-39812270 GCF_901000735.1 Corylus avellana | reverse complement strand
TATTTCGTTATTTTATTAGGTTTAGGGTTTTGGGTATATTTATGTCATATTTTATTATGTTTAGGGTTTTGGGGCTATAAATATATGCTTATAGCCTCCAGAGAAAACAATGGTTGTTTATTATTGATTTTGATTAATGAGAATACTCAGAGTTGAGTTTATTCCTCTTTTCCTATAAACTTTTGAGAGTATCTATTGTTTTTAGAAGAATTCTTAGGTTTTTGATAGAATCTAGATTTAGAATTGTTTATCCGTTCTTTTATTGTTGTTATTCGCTGCAGCCTACTAAGTCACGCTGCATCAGTCGGTATCAGAGCTCAGTAACTTTCCATGAATGGGGAGGAGCAACCGCTTTGCAAACATGAACAAGGTGTATGTGCGCACGGAGACAGCACGCAAGGAGCAACCGGCGATTCGTTTGAGACACATGAGTGGTGGGCCGAACAATTGTCGTTGCCAACCAAGACCGCAATTCGCGGAGGCGGAAGGCAAATCTATTGCTGAACCTTGGCAACACACGGAGCATCAATTCAAGGCTATGAGGGATCAAATTGAAGACCTCACTACTCAATTATCCAACTTGTGTGGTCAATATGGGAACGGATCTAGAAACCCTTTTGCGGAGCGCCGAACGCACGGACGTCAGCACCTTGCGCAAGCTCATGCCAATCGGCGGGTAAGTAGATTCAAACTCGATACACCGGAATTCCAAGGTTGCTTGCAATCCAAAGAGTTCATGGTGGCAGAGAAAAATAGAAAATTTCCACAAAAAGAAGTACCTAGAAAGATGGCGGAGGTGGTGCCTAGAGAGGCGGCGGATATTAGGAGCCAATCAATTGTGGTGGAGGAACAAGATGGATTTATTGAAGAAGATTGCTTAGTAGATTGGGCCTCTCCACCAATCTATGACACCTATCCCAACGAAGAGGTGAGTTATAAGCACCAAGTGTTTGATGAAAGTCTTAAACAAGAATTCTTTGATTTGGAAGTTGATTTCCTTAAAGTAGATGCTATCTTATCAAAAACTTTTAACCAAAGTTGTGATGAGATCTATGAGGCGGAGGGGACTTGTCTATCAAAGAGTGAAGGTGTTTTTGTGAATACTTTGGGAATTCTCGTAGCATGTGGAAAGGAAAAGGAATGACAAGAGCATGACAAACCTACACGGCAAGGGGAGGCGTAGGGTCTTCAATATAACCGTGGGGGTGTGTTGATGAATTAGGCCATCATGTTTATTATGGGATGTGACCTAGTTGTGATTTTGAACAGAGGAGAATGTAATGAGTTGACCGGACATCCGAAGGACCGTGGAAAGAACCGGTCGAATTCGAGGGCGAATTCTCTCCAACAAGGGGAGAATGATGCAAATCCCAGGTTCCCTGAAAGTGCGATTGATCGCACATGTACCTGCGATCGAGCGCAATTCCAGATATTTAGGCACCAATTCCCTGGAACTGCGATCAATCGCACTTCTACCTGCGATCGATCGCACACGGAGCTGCTTATGTTATATTCCGCATTTTAATTAAGTTAAGCCGTCTTTATTTCCTTGTTTTAATAGGATTAGGGTTCTGGGAGTCAATATTTCGTTATTTTATTAGGTTTAGGGTTTTGGCGATATTTATGTCATATTTTATTATGTTTAGGGTTTTGGGGCTATAAATATATGCTTATAGCCTCCAGAGAAAATAGTGGTTGTTTATTATTGATTTTGATTAATGTGAATACTCAGAGTTGAGTTTATTCCTCTTTTCCTATAAACTTTAGAGAGTATCTATTGTTTTTAGAAGAATTCTTAGGTCTTTGATAGAATCTAGATCTGGAATTGTTTATCCGTTCTTTTATTGTTGTTCTTCGCTGCAGCCTACTAAGTCACGCTGCATCAGTACCCCACTTTGTTTTCAAACAGGAGATCAAGTACGTACAGATCGAAATCGAGTCAGATTCAAAGCCGCTTTGCTTCTTTTGTTGATAAACAAATTTAAAGGACAACTCAGATATGATTATAAATAATGTTTCTTGCTCAAAGATTGGATTGAGTGATTCTATTGATGCTTCTCATGTGAAACATAAGCAAATACATTGACGCAAATCCTGCCTTCTTACCTTGAAACCTCACCGGCTGTTGCAGAAATCTGAGAAGAAATATGGCTAAGTACTTTAGCTTATCGTTACGCCTCATCTTAATCTTTCCCCCATTGCAATGGTCTGAAGCTCGCCCTTTCATTCCATTTATTGTGGCCAGGAGTCCAAACAAACCCTACCCACCAATGCTTCTGGATGTTAAAGCTGTGGTCAACATAAGATTGAGATTCCAGGTAACAGTGAAGAGGCAGCTGAATGATGATGAGCCTAATTTCCGTCGTGGGATTTTGATGCCCTCTATTTTAATTTTGCCCTCATTAAAACCTATAAAATTACATAATTATCCTCAATTTCATATGTTTTAATGAGGGTAATTACTTAATTTCATGGGTTTTAATGCGAGCAAAATTAGAATAGAAGGCATCAAAATCCTACGTGAGACACATGTGGGATGATTTTCGTCAAATTAGACGGAAATTAGTAATGAAGGGTTTGAATTAAAAATTTTTGAAACATTAGGGGGGTACATTGCTAATTTTTAAACATTAGAGTTTAAATTAAAAAATTTCTGAAACTTCAGGGATAAAGTGAATTTTCTCCTATATAATACCTAAGCTAAATTCAATTTCTTGCATCATGTGTCTACTTTGATAAGGCATGCTAACTGAATATTCAAAATGAAACAACCTTACAATGAATGTATTTGAATGAGGATAATCCGTCTCAAAAAAAAGTCAGGGAAACATTACTCAGAGCATATTTGAGATTGTATTTGAGAAATAAAGCTTTTAAGTCAAAAAACGATTTTTGGTAAAAGCTTCATTTTTAAGCTTTTGTCAAAAATGCGTTTTTGCCATTTTTGAGCTTTTTCGACCCTTAAAAGCTTTTTCAATTATTTTTACCAAACGTGTATTTTTTTCTTCAAACCGACTTTTTGAGTGTTCAACGCACTTTTAAGTCTCTCAAACACACACCCAAATATGTCCTTACACAGTTACGTCCCTCTAAATATAAGTATATTGCAAGCATAATCTAAATTTGGCCCAATATGTCATATTGTGGGTGCACAAGTTGACACTTCTATTAATTTTGAGATGATATTATGGATGTTTGGATAAGAGGGACTGACGAGCTAGAGAGATGACCCAATATGTCGCAAGGTGGACCAAATAGTTTTTCTCTCTCTCTTTTGGGTCCCTATGTTATTAGTCGCATTTATCACAGCACCTACTCACAAACACTCTAGACATATTACCACAATAGAAAGTTTAAAGCATCTGTGAAAAGTAAAGAAGCTAGCTAGAAGATATAAGCGTATTCCCAAACTCATAACTCAATACTCATGGAGCACCATTGAATTGGGGTTTTGAAACAATAAAAAAATAAAATAATAATAATAATAATAATAAAAGAAAGTTATGCTTGTATTATATCTTTCATATCCAATTATGCAAAAGAGAGGTTACTAAAAACTTATACTTAACAGTTCCCAAATCAAGTGCATGCTCATATTTCAGAACCGAGTGGTTATATATGAGCACTCGTAAATACATAATCTTAGCAGCACCCATATTTTCTTTATTTACTTAGGCCTAGTTATAGAATAATATCTCTAATTGAAGAGAGATATCACTTCCCTCACTAAAGCACCCGCACTAGCATAACTGGCCTCTCTAAAAAGATTCATGCCAGAGTAATACTACACATACTCTCACTTCTTCCCACTCATAGATGACTTTTAAAATCGCCGTTAAATTTGGATGGACCTTTATTAGATTTTAACCTACTGGTGATTTTAAAAATCATCTACGAGTGTGAAGAAGTGAGAGTATTTGTAGCATTACTCTTTTCTGCTAATTAAGCATTCAATGATGCTCTGGATCAGGGCCCCCGGGACTTGCTCGTAGCCTTCGCGGGTTCTTGTTTGTTCCCTTGAATACTGAGACCATGTGGAAAAGTTCCTTGGCATCCAAGACAGCCGGTTTGTATGATCCACTTGGATTAACAAGGCGAGGCTCAAACATTGGAAATAAGTTAAACATTAAAATGAGACATACCAAGAACCTTAAGCGTGCCATTTCTCTCAAGGGTTATGGAGAGGCTGGCTTGGAGGTTTTAGAGGCATGATGGCTCGTATATATAGGCCATTTATAACTATGGTGCTTTTGTCTTCTTATGAGTAAGTCCTGCCGTTTAATTTTTTGCTTGAGCTTTCATTAATTGGAATCATAAAAAAATATATATAAAAAAAAAAAACAAAAAACAAAAAACAAAAAAAGTTCCAACTTAGAACCATTGTGATTTGTCCAATAGCCAAATGGATCAGGAAAACTGTCATCGCAATCCTCAATTTGATTTTTTCCTTTGATTCTCCAATGGCTTTGTTCAAAACCTGGTGTGCAGTGGATCCTGTGATCACGACTCTGGCCATATATATTTGTGGGTAAGATGATAACATCAGTTTAAGTTTTAAACCATCCCCCAATCAGTCCTCACATCACATATATAAGTCCAAGTGGATGGAGTAGAAGAACTACCTGCCAAGGCACAATTCGAAATTTTTAAGGTTTGTTGTAAAAAACCTTCCTCGCATATTTTTCTGTACCATAACCACTACCAACTAATCATATAAAAACGAGATAGTGCCCAGATGGACACAACAACGTGATTCTATTAGACTAATTTGTTCAGCAAGAGATTCCCAGAATCTTAAAATCCAATTAAAAATTTTGTCTCAAATTCCCCATTTTCTTTGATGTATTCAACCCCATGGTCCACCAAGTGATTTGTCATGTCAACATGCATCACTTCCTTTGTAATTTTATCATTCTTCCCTAGCTGGAGTCCCAGCTATTGGCTTCTACCAAAAGCACTACGTACTCTTATCCAATATATGTTTTGTGCTGCTAAACTTCCACATTCGGTTGCACGTTCTAATCAATTAAAATTCCAATCCTTTTCTTTCCTACTTGATTTTGTGAAGTACTCTTCAATGCGTACTGTTTCCCACTGGATTGGTAGGCTGGCCAGCAATGCTATCCTGCTTGCAATCTTATCTCACAAGTGCTTAACCCATGCTCTTCAGTCTTCCCCACCATTTTTGAAGGTGACACATACTTCATATTTGCAGGCCTTAGTTAAAGGAAAGGCCATCAAATTTGGTAGGTTAAAATTGATATTAATCATGATAGAAACTATAACACACAATGTAATAGCATAAATCAAGTTATGGTTTCCAACATCAGTTGAGCTCACCCTTACAATTCACAAGACTATCCAAGATTTGTTGTCTTTAATTATAATTAGTGTTGCACTTTTTGAAATTATGTTGATGTTTGTGGATTGTTTTGGATGATTTGATTTTATGGGAATGAAATTGTTTTGGATGATTTGATTTTATGGGAATGAAATTGGAGCTAATGCATTTACTATTGAAGGATTTCGTAATTAGAAAAAGATTAATGATGGTATGCATTGTGCTTTTTTGGTTCATATGGAAAATGGGTCATGTCCACCTCATAACAATGCATTTAAGTTTTGTGATACTTTGATGGACCAATCTCAACATATTGATAAGGTGATACATAAGCAAACTTGAAAAGAAAAATTGCAGTCGATTGCGATTGAATACTTCAATCGATTCTATTTGGTATTTAACATCTCAAGGATGTGCTTTTAGAGATCATGATTCAAAAAATGGAGGCAATTTTTTTTAGTTGATAAAACTTGTATCCATTTACAATGAGGATGTTGTTAAGGTTGTTTTAGAAAATGCTACACAAAATGCTAAATATATTTCACATCATGTCCAAAAAGATATTTTACATGTCTTGGCAAAAATGGTACAAGATGCAATTCGTGCAGAAATTGGTAATCCAAAATTTTGCATTATTGTTGATGAGGAACGTACAGGATGAGTCTAGGAGAGAACAAATGACTATTGTTTTGAGATTTGTTGACAGAGATGGTTTTTTACAAAATGTTTCTTTGATATTGTTCTTGTTAAAGACACATCGGCATTGACTTTAAAAAATAAAATATCTTATGTTCTTTTTCAAAATTGTCTTGATATTCAAAGTATTTGTGGACAAGGGTATGATGGTCCTAACAATATGCGTGGTGAATGGAAAGGATTACAAGCATTATTTCTTAATGATTGTTCTTCTACCTCATCGATTACAATTAGCATTAGTTGTTGCATCTCGAGAGGTAGTTTATGTTCACGAGTTCATCTCAAATTTTAATTTTATTATTAATGTAGTTGGTGCTTTATGTAAACATCATGGTGAACTACAAGATGCTCAAGTAGTGGATATCATACATTTGATAGCTATTGATGAACTTGAAACTGAAAAATGAGCTAACCAAATTGACACTTTGAAACGAGCTAGTAATTCTCGTTGGAGTTCTCACTTTCATTCTATTTGAATGCTATGCAGTTAGTTTCTAATACAAAAGAACTCCTCCGAAAATTGAGAAAAGAAAATTGGGATAATTTGCTTGAGAAAGTAATTTCTTTCTCCAAACAATTTTAAATTAACATTCCAGATTTATGTGCTTGTTATGTTGAAGGCCGAGGTCATCATCAACGAGATCACATTACGGTGGAGCATCATTATCATTTTGACATATTCAATGCGACTATAAATTTTCAATTGCAGGAGCTCGATAGTAGATTTGGTAAAGGGGCAATAGAACTCTTGACATTTAGCTCAACTTCGGATCCCAAGAATGCTTATAAACCCTTTAACATTAATGATATATGTAATCTTGCGTAGAAGTATTATTATCTTGATTTTTTTGAACAAGACAAAATTATTTTAAGATTTCAGTTGAAGTAATTTGAAGCTGATATGCTTAATCATCCAAAATTACAAAGATTGTCTTCCATTGCAGAATTATGTCGAGGATTGATGGAGACAGAAAAATCAGATACATACTATCTTATTCATAGATTGATTCGTCTTGTTTTGACTCTTCTATTATATACAGCGACTACCGAAAGAGCATTTTCAACTATGAAAGTTGTTAAAACAAGACTTTGTAACAAAATGGAGGATAAATTTCTTGCAGATAGTTTAGTTGTCTACATTGAAAGAAAATTTTTTGAAAGCTTTAGTTCAGATTTGATACTTGATGATTTTGTTTCTATAAGACCGCGTAGAATGGAATTTTAAACGCTTTGTATTTTGTATTTTTCTTTATTTTTGTACTAGCGCCTACATGTTAACTGATATATCAATTTGACATATATTTATAAAGTATGGTAGATATGCTTTTTGTCATACACTATTTTGTACTATATATTTGATAGTGAATTTCTTTATAATCGACTTCGCCAGTGGACATACCTCACATTAAGGGAATCACTTGGTGTTATCTGTGTGTGATTGTCTTATCTTATTTACCGTAATTGTGGTCTTTTGCTCAACATAGCTCATATCATTTATATTTAGGTAATATGAGTCATTTTTCTCCTTTATGAGACTAGCCAAAATACCTTTTATGCTACTGTAAAGAGCTACTTTTGGCTATTGAGTGTAGCACACTACATTAATAAGATACTGATTATTTCTTTCTTCCTCTTCTTCTTTAAGAAAACAATAAAAAAAATATATATATATAAAAATATAAAAACTCTGAAAAATAATATTTAAATAAAATAGACAGTATAATAGAGAATTTGTTAGAGTGTGTATAAAAAAAGCAATAGCTAAATAAAAATTTACATTTTTTCACTAAGTGTTTTTGGTACTATTAATGGGGATGCTATGATTGTAATTTTATTTTATTTTTTGTAACAAACATTGCATTAAAAACAAGAAAGCACTACAACCCCTCAAGAGGGAAAGAAAACAAAGGGTGGTTCTGAACCACTACAAGAAGAAGGTGATGGAAAAGGAGAAAAAAAAATGGGAATGCAGCCCGAATAAATTCTTGTCGCGACCCAATATGCCATATGATGGGCGCAGAAGTTAGCACTTCTGTTAATTTTTCTGGCCTCCCTTGATGAGGAGGCTGGAATAATGGATAAAGACTGTGCAATGACTCTTTCTATATGCCAATCTTGAATAATGGATGAAACTTTCAAAGCAGTGATGACAATTAGAGAATCCCCTTCAATGGTGAAGTTTTTAAGCTGCAGAGAAACAACTAGAGAGGCAGCTAGTAGAGCTGCTAGAGCTTCACCGAAATTGGGGTCACAAGGAGGGCTGGTTTGAGAACAAGCTTTGATGATGGTCCCTGTGTGATCCCTGTAGATTGCTGCTTGAGTTGAGAATTGGTCTTTACTAGCTTTGTCAAATTTGATTTTGTAAGCACCTTTGATAAGAGGAGACCAAGATTCAATCATAGGCTCTTGAGAGGATTTCCAAGCTACTGAATGAGCCAAGGCATTCTTTTTAATAGAATCAGCAAGCTTTGAGATATCTGGAATGATGCCTTCATGTATAGCCTTGTTTGTGCTAAAACAGAAAAGATCCCAAAGAACAACATCATAAACTTGAAAAAGATGTGATCTGATTTGGGAATACCAAAAGTGAGGTGAGGGAGGATGATACCTTTGATCTAGCTTGGGAGACTGAGGGAGTCCCAAGCTAGAGAGTCCAGGGGCTAGAAAAAAGTCCTCCAGGCAACTCCAGCAAAGATACAACAGAAAAAGAGATGATGGAGAGAGTCTTCTTCAGAATTGCAAAGAGGGCAAAGAGAATTTGAAAGGGAAATATGAAGGATGGAACTAAGCCTAGCTTTGGAGGGGACAATGTCCCAAGCAATCTTCCACAGAAATAATTTCAGCCTGGAATTCAATTTAAGTTTCCATAGAAGTTTCCAAATTTTTGACTCAAGAGGAGAAGAGCTTGATGCAACTCTAAGGCTGCTAATCAGACAATAAGCAGAGCAAGAGGAAAATAAGCCATTAGAAGATGGGGTCCAGAGGAAATCTGAGCAAGGAGAAGGGTTGATGATGATTTTCTTGATTTCCCTTACACTGTGGGAGTCAAAAATGGACAAAAGGAGAGGAAAATTTCAAGTGTTATTAGGATTTATGAGATCAGAGACTGCTAGGCTAGGAATATAGGAGAGGTTAAGGGCAGGAGAGGGGGTGAAGTTTGGTAAGGAAGGAACCCAAGCGAATTCTAGATAGGCAAAGGAGAGTGTTTGTGAATTCTATGACAAGCACTTAAAGAAATAATAGACTGAGAGGAGAGGATACCTTTCCAAAGCCAAGAAGGAGAGGAATGGGAAAGTGGGGGGAGAGAAAAGAACCAGAAGAAAGATACTTACCTCGGAGTTGAGCCTGAATTGGTATGAAGCTTCCAACCAAGCTTTGAGATGAAAGCCAGATTCACATCCTTCATTTTTCTGAAACCAAGACCTCCATATACTTTTGGAAGACAAAGAAAATCCCATGACTTGAGGGAGAGGTTTCTGGTTTTAGAAAAAGGAAAACCCCACCAAATTTTTTTGAACATTTGGTCCAATTTGAAACAAATGCTTGAGGGGAGCAAAAAGAAGCTTGTGGCATATGAGCAGCAGCCACTTACTTGATAAGAACCAGCCTACCTGCTTGTGAAAGGGTTTTGGCTCTCCAACCTTCAATCTTATTTTGAACTTTGTCAATAATGCTCTGGAAGGCAGCACATTTAGAATTGCCAAGGCGAATGGGGAGGCCTAGATAGATGGATTTTGAGGAGTTGAGGTTGTAAGGGAGGATATTGAGAATAGTGGAAGAGGTGGTATGGTTAGTGTTCTTACTAAATCCAATGGAAGATTTGAGAGCATTAATGGACTGACCAGACTAGGTGCAATATTTGTCTAGGCAGGACTTGATGCTGCTAGCTTCAGTGAGAGAGGCCTTACCAAAAATTAGAAGAGTATTAGCAAAAAGTAAATGATGAATCGCATGGTTGTTTCTAGCTATCTTTAGTCCTTGAATGTGACCAAGCCTTTCTTCTTTAAACATCAGTCTAAAAAACACTTATCATCCAAGCATGAAAAGAAAAGGGGATAGAGAATCCCCTTGCCTCAATCCTCTATCAAGAGAGAATAAACCAAAAGGGCTGCCATTAATAAGAATGGAAAAAGAAGAAAAGGTTATACATGTAACATCCATGCTCCAAGTAGTATGATATTGTCCACTTTGGGCCAAGCCCGCACAGTTTTATTATTGGGTTTACCCCCAAAAGGCATCATACTATTTAGAGAGAGTATATTCCATATAAATACATCATATTTTCCATACCCAGGCAATGTGGGACGTCACAATCACCCACTCTTAGGACCCAGTGTCCTCGCTGGCGACCCTTATGGGCTTGTACACGCTCCCCCCATCTCAAGCTAGGCTATGGCTCTGATACCGTATGTAACATCCCTACTCCAAGTGGTATGATATTGTCCACTTTGGGCCAAGTCCGCACGTTTTTATTATTAGGTTTACCCCCAAAAGGCCTCATATCACTTAGAGAGAGTATATTCCATATAAACACATCATCTTTTCCATGCCTAGGCAATGTGGGACGTCACAATACAGGATTCAATCCAGCCAATCCAAGTATCATTAAATCCTAACTTTCTCATGATAGCCAACAGAAACTTCCATTCCATTTTATCAAAAGCTTTTCCTATATCCATTTTGAGAAATGTAAACCCCCATTTCCCTTTATTGTTCTTGACTGTGTGGAGAAGTTCATGAGCAAGGATAGTGTTATCTTGAATGTTCCTACTAGGCACAAAAGCAAATTGAAGAGGAGAGATTATTTTAGGGAGAACAATCTTCAATCTGTTGGCAAGGATTTTGTTGATGATCTTGCAGACAATATTGCATAAGCTGATGGGCCTGAATTGATGGACAGTGTGAGAGCCACTCTGCCCCTTTAAAAAGATGTCTATTATGGAAAAAATTCCAGGGTCAAGAGCTTTGGTAGATCCTAAACTTGAGAGAGCTTGGATCACCTCACTCAGGGGGATAGAACAATGATTCAAATTGTCATCTGCAGAGATAATGAGGGAGAAAAGGTCCAGCATCTCATCTTCAATAGGAGGAAGAGTAGATGTAAGCAAATTGGAGACATGGGAAACAAAAGTTCCTCCAGTAGTTGCTTTGTCAGAGAGCTAAACACCCCGAACCTGTCTTGAGAAAATTAACAACATTAGACCTTCTTCTAATAATAGTGGAAGTATGAAAGAACCTGGTGTTGAGGTCAGAGTAAGAGAGCCAAATTTCCCTGGATTTGGACTTCCATAGAATTTCCTCTTTAAGCAGAAGATCATCAAAAGTGACTTTTAGAGAGGATTCAATAGAGAAAGAGCTAGGGTTGGGAGGGGATTTTGGAATGTTGTCAATCTTGGCCAGAGTAGTCTTGATTTTAGTTTGAATGTTTCCATAATGAAGATAATTCCATCTCTTCAAAGAAGCTTTGGTATGCAACAGTTTTTTAACCAAATAGTGAGTAGGAGAGCCAGTAGCAGGTAAATTCTAAGCAGCATCAATGACCAAACCACATGTAGGGTCTTTTGTCAAAAATTCTTCAAATCTGAAAGGTCTAGGCAAATAGGAGCAGAAGAAAGCAGTATTTAGGGAGATGGGGTGGTAGTCAGAATGAGAGGCTGGGATATGTTGAAGGAAAAATTTAGGGTGGAGATGAATCCAGCAGAGGGAGGCCAAACCTCTATCTAGTCTCTCTTTGATAGTAGCAAAACCTTGTCTATTGTTACACCAGGTAAAGGGGTTACCAACGAAACCTAAATCCTCCAAACCAAAATGATCAATAAAGTGCTTGAAGGGGCAGTGGGAAGAGCTAGCAACATGCTTGCCTCCAAGCTTTTCAAATTGATCCAAAATGTAGTTAAGATCCCCATTGTAGAGCATAGGACTAACAAAACCTTCACCAACAGAAGTAAAGGAGTCCCAAAAAGCTAACTTATCTATTTTGTCAGGAGGATCATATATACAAGAGAGAATCCAAGGGGAATTGGGGGGATCAGAGTAACACCAAGTAGAGATGTTATTTTTATTTGAGTTGAAACATTCAAGTTCCACCCCAGGCCTCCAAGCAAGAACAAGGCCACCATTAGAACCAACAGGAACAAACTAAGACATTAAGAAAAAAAACCAAGTCCATTGAGAATAGAGGAGACTTGAGAGGGAGGCGATTTGGTTTCAGAGAGAAAGAGGATATCAGGACTGTTGCCACGGATTAACATCCTTAGGTGTCGAACTGCAGTAGGCCTGGAAAGCCCTCTACAGTTCCAAGAGAGTATCTTCATGAGGTTTTGAGGGACAAATTAATGTCCCCATAATTTGAGAGGATCTCAGTTGTGGTAGCAGAGGAAGATACCTGCTTACCTTTGCAAGATGCTTTGAAGATGTGTTTGGGAGGGTAGTTGAAGATAGGATTGGGAGGGATGGGGTTTGAGGTTGTTTAATAGTTGGTGTCCATTTTATGAGAAAGTAGAACATCAAGGTGGGAGTTCCCTAGGCCTTTCTTGAAAGGAGTAAGGGCACCAATATTGTGGCTGGTTCTTTTCTTAATCAGGCAGAAATTTTGAGGAGGGTTTTTGGAGGTTGGGAGTTCATGATCAGGAAGAAGAGGTCTTGCTATTTTACGAATGCGAGGTGGATAAGGGAAATTTTTGGTAGGAAATGTGCGTTTTGAAGGATACTTTTTGGCGGGAGATTATAAAGTGTTTGAGAAGGGGTGGTTAAAACCCTTGGGGTTGAGGAGCTAACAAACTTGGAATATGGGCTTATGGAAGATATTATAGGAGGAGAGGTTTGGGCTTTTGAGAGAGCATTGGGTCCAGAAAAGTTCTGGTTTAGATTGACTGAGATGGAACCAGAGGTTGAGTTGATTAAGTTAGTATTGGAAGAGTTGTTCACTTTGGAGAGGAGATGTGAGGGAGAACACTTTAGCTGAGGGGATTCATTTATGGCTACAGGGTCACTTTGAGCGGCATAGGTGAGATATCTAGAGTTTCATTAAATGAGTTGAAGTGGCTGCTGTGATGTGGGATAGAGCTTGAGATATTTTGGGCTGCAGGGACATGTTTTTGAGAGGATTGAGAAGAGTAGGGGTTGGGTGATTGAGGGTGACGTGTTTGTGGGGATTGTGAGTATTGCCAGTTGACTGGGTTAACTCATTGTCTAGGTTATGGGCTGTGGAGGGTTGAGACAGGGAGGACTCACCATCATAGTAACCCCATGCACCAGAAATAGAAAGGAGAAGGTTGGAGAAGATGTTCACCTTGAGAGACATTTTGTATTTCCCAGTGAAACTTTCTTCAGGAGGAGCTCTACAGCTTTGGTTCTTGTGGCCAATTCTCCCACGATTAGTGCAATATATATCTAACCTTTCATACTTCAGATAAATCGAAGTAGACTCACCTCTTTCTCTTCGAAAAGGAAAACCTGGTTTCAAAGGCTCATGCATGTCAATTTTCACAAGTATTCTAAGATAACTTCTAAAAGTTAATTGAGCTTCACTTGCATCTTCCACCTTGATAAAGTTTCCCAAGCCTTTACCAATGGCAATAGCATTCCCCAAAGACATGTTGACCAGAGGAAGTCCATGAACTTGGATCCAAAAAGAAAACTTTTTGATAGTTAGCCCACCCATCGTAGCCACAAGAGACCGGTGCTGAAGGGTAAGAAGTGAGCCATTGACATTCCATATAAATTGCTTGTGGATTTTGTCAATATGATCTTGCTTGCTGAATTTGAGCAAGAACTTGTTAGGACCAAGGACAGTAAAGGAGAAAGGGACAGCAAAGTCCCAAGCTTTGATTGAGGCTGCATTGACAAATTGATTATTGTGAGTGTTTTTAGAGATGATATGCCCTATAAGTGGCAAACATTCATCAATAACAATTTCAGAGGGAAGAGTTTCTATTTGGGAGGAGGGATCTTCCCAGGAGAAGGCCTCCATTTGGGCAATGAGAACTTTCATGATCAAGGGATAGAGGGGAAGAGAGAAAGGTTGAGTTTGGAGGGGAAGAAGAAGACAAAAGTCTTAGGAAAGGAAGCATAGATTTTAGAGAGAGCGAGTCAGGTTGACAACTTTGAATTTAGCGATCGCAATAATTTTAATTAGTTCCATATAGAAAGTGACCTTGTTCATGCTAAAGATAGGAACTTTTCATTTTAGCTCCATTTTTAATATCAGGGGATCTCCTTTTATTGAATAACTAGCTTATATGCACGGGATTATTTATTATAATTTAATTTTAAAATTTAAACGCATCTTCATTGTACTTTTCATTATTAAGTTAAAAAATATGTATAAAAATATATCTCACATTTTTAAATAAAATTAAAAAAAAAAAAAAAAAACATTTAAAGTCATACATCAGAACATTACTAAAAAATTTCACGTCATGTTTAATGCTTAATTATCTCTTTGGTGTTTTGAAAGCGTTTCTATTCATTTTCTGGACAACAATCAAATAAATTTGTATCTTATTTTGCTTTCAAAAACAAAAAATTTTAAAAAATATTCGAGTAAATCATACAAATGAACAAAACTTTTTTTCATAAAACCATTAAAATGAATTAAAAAAAAAAAAAAAAAAAGGGACTCTTAACTTTAATTTATTTCATATACATTAAAAAATGTTAAAATATTTGTTCTCATGTGAGTAGTTTAAAATGAAAATATATGCAAAAAAAGCATTAGTTTATAATATTATTAATGTGATACCTATTATGCTTCAATGCAAATAAAAATTCATATAACTCTAAATATTCTAAAAAAATACAAAACAAACTAAAAAATATATTTTTTTGTCACATTTTTTTTTTTTATATAAGTTTTGTTCACATTCTTATTGGTTGAATGGGAAAGATGAACTTAAAAATAATAACAATAATAATAATAATAATGGGAAAGATGAATATGACATGGCCATTAAGGACCGTCAAGCATGGAGAGAACCGGAGAAAGAGAGAAAGAGGGTCAAAGTCTCAAGAATTGGCGCGTATGGGCTGAACTTGGGTTGACCAGCTAATTCTTCAACCGGTATTCCGAAGATCAGCAATGGGCCATGGTCCAAGAAAATATATGCATATTAAACGCCAGCCCCAGCCCGCTAGGTGCAAGGTTGGGCTCTGCTGCCTATCTTCAATTGTTAAAAGAAAAAAAAAAAAAAAAGCAAGAAATATTCTTTAGCCCGGGCATGCGAGTCGACCATCTCATAATATATATATAAATTTATTTTCCATTAAAAAAAGAAGGGACAATTGGGGAGAAAAAGTAATTAAAGAGGTCACGTTTTTCTATCTATTTTGAAGATAAATGCTAAAGAACTGTATGCGCGAGAGTCTTTATATTACTTTTAAAGTTTGAATGTGTAAATGAAAATATACTAATAATTCAGAGAGGTTAAAGTATATTTTTTCTCAAGAAAAAATTTTGAGCGAAGTATTTAAAATTTCAGACGTTTAAATATCAGACCTAACAAATATATATATATATATATATATATATATATATATATATATATAGGGGTGGAAGCGCAGTATGCATATAGATGCGGGGATGAGGGGATGTGATAATAGAATGCAAAAAATAAGCAGTTGTAAATCAAAGCAATAGAACCGTCCAATGTGGCGGTATGATAATTGTATAATCAAAATAAACAACTGAAATTAAAAGCAGTTGGGGAAATAAACTCAGCAAAATAATAATCGTTATAGATTATGAAACCTTTACAGGAGTAAGCGTTAGGACTTACTGAAGTAAGGGATAGAAGAAGAAGAATCTGAAGGGGGAATGGCTGGAGGGTAGAGTGTCTCAAAGAACCTCTCAAAAAACCTCTGCCTTACAATGGGGGAGGGGAGCCCGTTATATAGGCTGAGCAAAAGCATAAATAGTAAATTACAATCATGAACCGCGTTCATACGGTCAAAAGAAAACAGTAAAAGTAAACAGTAAAGGCACGTCTGGCGCCAGTCTGAACAGTGAAAGTAATCAATC
>NC_081542.1:39793348-39796115 GCF_901000735.1 Corylus avellana | reverse complement strand
TAGGGAAGTCCTAGAAGCCCAAGTAAACCTAGATAATTCGGAGGTCTGTCTCCCAGTCAAAATAGAAGTCTAAAATCGGACTAGGATTCGTCCAAATTTGTGTCTCTTAATTGCGGGGCGATTTTGACATAGAAACCTTCCGAATTTAGAAAATTATATTTCACAACAAATTGTAGTATTTTGAGCTAGCTTTCCAATGCCGTTTGAATCACTTCAATCCGATATTTGAGTGGAGAGTTATGGTCAAAATACTAAGACGTATGCAGAATATGAATTTGAATCCGATCCGAAATCCTATCCAATCTGAACTTTAAATCCGATTTAACCTTTTCTTGGATTTGGTTAGACTTAACCACATCATCTAGGTCTTCTCAAAGTATGCTTTCTTCCAAACTTCGCATTTTTCCCTTTAAAGCTGTAGTTTTTCTTCAATGACCTACAAAATACTAACACAAAATATTAAATAACGACACAGCTAAAGGATTAACTAATGTAAATAAAGGGGTCTAAATATGCAATATTTAGCACTTATCACAATGACATTAGAATTTACAATTTGAAGTCTCTTCCTTTTGATTCTCCAATGGCATTGTTCAGTATTTGGTTAGCTACGTGCATATGCAAGATCCAGTCACGAGAGTTTGGCAATATCTATATTTTCAAGTAAGATAAAGACATCATTTTTAACCGTCCCATGAATAATGTTGCATGACGGGACTGTCAAGACTTTGAAGAATGTTCCACATGTACCAGATTTAAAGAAGAATCTTATTTATTGGGGCACTTTGGACTCCCTTGGATACAAGTATTTTGGTGGAGGTAGAGTCATCGTGGTTAATAAAGGCTCGTTGATTGTGATGGAAGGTAACAAGATTAGTGGTCTCTACTTTCTTCAAGGCAGTACGGTGACAAATTTATAGTTGATGTGTCTTCTCCAAACAATTTCAGACTATCAGCAGTATTAGCACAATAGAGTGAGGAGGAAGGGCGTTTCATGTCGCATGTACCTTACTCTAGTACGATTGAGAACATCATGTATGTTATGGTGCGCATTCGTCCAAATGTTTCACATGCAGTATGTGCTGTTAGTCCTAGTAAAGTTCACTGACCGGCAGTGAAATGGATACTTCGTTATCTATGGGGTGCTACAACTGTTGGCTCAGTCTTTGACAGAGATAGTTGTATTAGTTTCAGTGTCATTGGGTATGTCGATTCAGATTATGCTGGTGATCTGGTTGTGACACGCGGAGATATAACATTGAAGAAAATTGTCTTTGAGAAAAATCCAATGAATGTGTTGACTAAGCAAATTTTGGTTTTCAAGTTCAAGAGTTGCTTGGACTTGATTGTTTTTTGTAGCTTATGATTACCATTCGGGGTGTTGGAAGAGACGTCATTATGAGATTTGCATTTAGGGACTTGATGAAATTCAAGTCAAGGTGAAGATTGTTGGTATATAACTTGAATTGACAAGTCAAGTGTGGGGCCCAACAGGTTTTTGTTTTGTTACTTGAGTTATAGCCGGCAATGAAGTCCTTGTTTAACATAGACTTGGAATTCTTAATTGACTTGGAGTTTGTTTTCCTAGCTAATATTGGAGTTGCTTCACAGTCGACTTGTTGCTTCTATAAAACCTACTTGGCCAGTTTGTGAACTTGGGAAAAACAGAAGACTCATAATCCTTTGGAGAAAAATAGCCTCAAGCAAATCTTTTTGTTTTCTCATGTTTTTGGTGGTTCAAGGTTTAGAGAATTAGAGAAGATATTCTCTTTTTTATATTTTTTTCTTTTGTGTGAGAGTGAGATTTGAGTGTATTGGGGCTTTGAGCTTTGAGTGATTTTCTCCCTACTATATTTTGTACTCTATCTTTTGTTACTGAATTTCCTTTGGGTCGTCTTTGCCAATAGATATAGGCTTGTTAAGCCAATCAATCTTAGTGTCATGTGTGATTGATCTATTTTCTATTATGTTCTTTTTTGCTTCTTTGAGATCCTGCATTTACTTTCGTACACAACATATTTGAGTTTCAATTTTCATTGATCTTGTAGCATATATATATATATATATTTCCAATGACATTAGAATCTACAATTTGAAGTCTCTTCCTTTTGATTCTCCAATGGCATTGTTCAGTATTTGGTTAGCTACGTGCATATGCAAGATCCAGTCACGAGAGTTTGGCCATATCTATATTTTCAGGTAAGATAAAGACATCATTTTTAACCGTCCCATGAATAACGATATGCATGCATGATTGTTTTTGCAACTTTGAATATGAGAATTTGGTGGAAGGGGGAATCAAATGTTGGATCGAACATTTGACCATTTTATCTAAAAATTAATTAGGCTTCAGTGAGAGAAGCCAAATCCTTTATGGCATTCAAAATCATACCCTACAAGGCATGTTGTAAGAGCTGTTCAAGTGAGTAGAGTGACATTATTGCACCTCAACAATTCTTCCCTCAACATGACGACCACAACTCGGACCCATGACGTCCCCTGGCTCTGATACCATAAACACTCTCTTAGCACAATGAATTCTTGCCATAAAAGGATTGGCTTTCCTCACTGAACACCAATAAGTTTTTAGATGAGATAGTCAAATGTCCAATCCAACAAATGGTATCAGAACTGTCCAAGTGAGCAAAGTGACATTGTTGCACCTCAAAAAATTTGGTTCTTAACTTTTCGACATATTATTGGGCCGTACGTATTATTTCTAAGTCACATTTGCATGTGTGCATGGTATATATATATATATATTCAC
>NC_081542.1:39783121-39793248 GCF_901000735.1 Corylus avellana | reverse complement strand
TAAATAATAATTAATAAACTTTTAGGTGTGTCAAGCGCTCCATTGTTGCTTGCTGTGCTGCACTATTAGAAAAGAGTAATTTAAAGGATATATAAGAAAAAATCAAAAATAAATTAAAACCTATAGATAAGAGATATGATTCAAGCAAAGGAGACACAAACTCAAACTAAAAGAAAGTAAAGAAAAAAAAATTGGAAAGGAAAGAAAGTATCTGACAAACATAGTGCATCCTGAAAGCCTATATGATTTTAGCAATTTAATTTCACAGTATCCAAGTGATCAGGTGTATTTGGGCTGTGCTGATTGATGCTTAATAGGCTTCAGCCACTACATATCTTTCTTCGATTAAAATTAATTAACCAAATAGAAAAGTTTAAGCATGTGAAAAGTAGATTCCCTTTTTTTGTTTTTTTCGAAAATAAAAATAAGTATGGAAAAAGAAGATTCGAATTAGGTCTTAACGACCCTAAGCCAATATAGGCAACCTTTGCAGAGCCATGCCCTAGCCTCATTCGGCCAACTCTTTGTCGGCATAAAAAATCATACACAGAAAAAGCATCGACTCAGGGTGTCTCCTCATAGGGCCGAAACCAAGCTAGTGAATATATACACGACCATGCACGCATGCAAATGTGACTTAGAAATAATACGTACGGCCCAATCATATGTCGAAAAGTTAAGAACCAAATTTTTTGTAGTGCAACAATGTCACTTTGCTCATGACTTGGACAGCTCTGATACCATTTATTGGATTGGACATTTGACTATCTCATTTAAAAACTAATTGGTGTTCAGTGGCGGAAGCTAATTCTTTTATGGCAAGAATTCATTGTGCTAAGAGAGCGTTTATGGTATTAGAGCTAAGGGATGTCCTGGGTCCGAGTCGTGGGCGTCATGTTGAGGGAAGAATTGTTGAGGTGCAATAATACCACTCTACTCAATGAATAGCTCTTACAACATGCCTTGTGGGGTACGATTTTGAATGCCATAAAAAGATTTGGCTTCCCTCACTGAACACTAATTAATTTTTAGATAAAATGGTCAAATGTTCGATCCAACATTTAATTCCCCCTTCCACCAAATTTTCATATTCAAAGTTGCAAAAACAATCATGCATGCATATCGTTATTCATGGGACGGTTAAAAATGATGTCTTTATCTTACCTGAAAATATAGATATAGCCAAACTCTCGTGACTGGGCCTGTTGGGCCCCACACTTGAGTTGTCAATTCAAGTTATATATCAACAATCTCCATCTTGACTTGAATTTCAATAAGTCCCTAAATGCAAATCTCATAATGACGTCTCTTCCAACACCCCGAAGGGTAATCATAAGCTACAAAAAACAATCAAGTCCAAACAACTCTTAAACTTGAAAACCAAAACTGGCTCAGTCAACACATCCACTGGATTTTTCTCAAAGACAATTTTCTTCAATGTGATATCTCCTTTTGTCACAACCAGATCATTAGCATAATATGAATCGACATACCCAATGACATTGAAACTAATACAACTATCTATGTCAAAGACTGAGCCAACATTTGTAGCACCCCATAGATAACGAAGTATCCATTTCACTGCCGGCCAGTGAACCTTACTAAAACTAACAGCACTGACTGCATGTGAAACATTTGGACGAATGCGCACCATAACATACATGATGTTCCCAAACGCACTATAGTAAGGTACATGCGACATGAAACACCCTTCCTCCTCACTCTATTGTGCTAATATTGCTGATCGTCTAAAATTGTCTGGAGAAGACACATCAGCTAAATTTGTCACCGTACTGTCCCGAAGAAAGTAGAGACCACTAATCTTGTTACCTTTCATCACAATCAACGAGCCTTTATTAACCACGATGACTCTACCTTCACCAAAATACTTGTATCCAAGGGAGTCCAAAGTGCTCCAATAAATAAGATTCTTCTTTAAATTTGGTACATGTGAAACATTCTTCAAAGTCCTGACAGTCTCGTCATGCAACATTATTCATGGGACGGTTAAAAATGATGTCTTTATCTTACTTGAAAATATAGATATGGCCAAACTCTCGTGACTGGATCTTGCATATGCACGTCGTAGCTAACCAAATACTGAACAATGCCATTGGAGAATCAAAAGGAAGAGACTTCAAATTGTAGATTCTAATGTCATTGGAATATACATTTTTCTTTTTTTGTTTTTTTTCTTATGTTACAAGATCAATGAAAATTGAAGCTCAAATATAACAGCAGCACGCGTAAGAAGACAAAACACACAAATTATTGGCCTATATATACAAGCCCCATCGATCGTCCCTTTGAGAATCTCCACACTACGAGCTCTTCGATAACCTTTGAGAGAATATATATGGCACAATATTTAAGGTTGTGGTTGTGCGTCATTTTAATGTTTCTCTTGCATGCAACGGCTGAATCTCGGCTGGTTAATCAAGACATTGTGACGAGCAATCCGACCAAATCGAACCAACCAGTTGCCTTGGGTGCAAAGGAACTTTTCCAAATGGTCTCGACATTGAAGAGAACAAACATCAAGAGCAGTACTCACTGGATAGAAGCAACTCAGTTTAAATATATGCGAAATGGACGTAAGAATACAAAAAAGTATTTATCTTTTAGAACTGTTTCTTCCTTTAATTTATTTTTAGTGATGATTATAGGTGGACACCAATAATTGGCCGAAGATGTGCACAGTGGCGGATCTAGGAATAGGAGTTACCAGGGGCGTAAAAAATTAATTTTTTTTCTCTTTATGTATTATATATATTTTTTATAATACGGTAAATACAATAAAAAAATAAATTATATCATAATATATGTATCACAAATCAAATCAAACTCATCAAATTACCCAACAAAAAAAAAAACAAAAAACAAAAATCAAAGTAACTATTAAAAATCTTCATTTAACAACGTCACAAACACATAATAATTTAAATTACTTACGAAATAAATTAAGCACAATTAAATGATTACTAGTGTCTAAGATAAATGAGTACTTTTAGTGGGCTATTAGCATACGGCTATTTCTTTTAGAAACGCCTCAAATCTCAAAGCATAAATTATATTAGAGTTTAAGCCTACATAAAAGAGACTAGAATCTAAATTTAGCAAAAAAAAAAAAAAAAAAATCACATTTATCTATAAACTATGACTAGAAACACTAAAAAATTCACCAATTATCTTTTTTTAATAATAAACAGTTATCTATTCTCTCTCCACTAATAAAATATAACTTTATTCTCTTTCTTTAATAAAAAATAGCCTCATTTCTTTACATAATGGCCATTTAACGACCAATAGAAGGCCAAGGGTGCCCCTGGTAATTTTTTTTTACTAGGGGCACCCATAAAATTATGAATGAAAATGCTTAATAAATTTTTTTAAAAAAAAATTTACCAGGGGCGCCTGTCCCCAGGTCGCCCCTGTGTAAATCCGCCACTGGATGTGCATGATGTATTAAACTAAACCTACTTAGTTACCCCTTGGGGTGATCAAATAGGGAAAAATGTGATAGACATCCTGAAGACAGAGGAAACCAAAAATAATGTCTCTAATCAATTAGGGAATGTCTTCAAGAGGAAGCTTTTATTGCGTGCCCACTTTGTTTTCAAACTGCAGATCGAGTACGTACAGATCGAAATCGAGTCAGATTCGAAGTACTCCCTATGCTTCTTTTGTTGATAAACAAATTAAAATGACAACTCAGATATGATTATAAATAATGTAATTCTTGCTCAAACATTGGATTGAGTAATTCTATAAATGCTTCTCACGTGAAACATAAGCAAATACATTGACACAAATCCTGCCTTCTTACCTTGAAACCTCACCGGCTGTTGCAGAAATCTGAGAAGAAATATGGCTAAGTACTTGGGCTTTTGGTTATGCCTCATCTTAGTCTTTCACCCATTGGCATGGTCTGAAGCTCGCCCTTCCATTCCATTTATGGAGGCCAGGAGTCCAAACAAACCCTACCCACCAATGCTTCTGGATGCTAAAGCTATGGTCAACATGAGATTGGGATTCCAGGTAACAGTGAAGAGGCAACTAAATTCTAGAATTCTCCCAAGTGCTCCAAATTCTAAAATTCCTTAATTTTATTTGAACTTCAAAAAATTTTAATTTAGGGTATCGAATTTTTTATTTTTTGCAATGTCTTATTCTGTTAGGATTTTTTGTTAAATATTAAAAAAATTTCAAAGTACCCGTATTTTTTTAATAATAAAAAACAAAATAAAAATTGCAAAGATTAGGCGCTGGTTAGGATTTAATGAAATTTGCAAAAATACCTATACCTAAATCTTTGTAATTTTTTAATAAAAAAAATTGGTATTTTGAAAATATTTAACGAAAATCCTAATAGAAAGGGGACATTGCGAAAATTTAAAAAGTTTGATACCCTAAATTAAGAGTTTTTGAACTTCGAGGGAGTAATTTTCAAACGTGTAAAAGTTTAGAGAATTTTGTGGAGTTTCTCCTTAATTATTTGAAATCATAGGAGAAATTATTTGGGAGAGCTGGACATTTATGTACTGAATTATGTTATGAGAAAGAAAAAAAAAAAAAAATAGTCATGTTGTTAGAATTATGTATGCTTTTTTTTTTTTTTTCCTTTTCCTTTTTCAAAAATGTAAGAGGGAGCGATCAATTGTGGTTATTCTACTTGAGTATGACCATAGTAACAAGGGCCTAGACGATTTGCTTATGACTACTTAACCACCACCACCGGTAGGTGATATTATATGTATGATTATTGTTATAATGTTAGTCGCATTTTTATTTCTCTATTCTTTATTTTGCTCCACAGAATAGAAATTCCTTTGTCCTTCAAGCCATTCAAGCCACCTAACGTATTTAGGGGTGGCAAATGGATACCTGACTGACTCGATTACGACTCGCGGGGTACCCATATACACAATTAGCCTATACACAGACACGACCCGTTTAGCTAAACGGGTAATCAGGTCTGATAACACGAAAATAGACGGGTAATCCAACACGACCCGTTTTACCCGTTTAAAATAACCGGGTCTAATCGGGTAGACACGACCCGACACGACCCATTAAAACCCTAAACTATAAATTTTTTTTTTTTAAAAAAAAAATTGTTATAATAATACATCAATACAGTCAATGCTAAAAATTGAGTTCCAAGATATTAAAGGCTTTAATAAAGGATAAGAAACCAAAAAAAAAAAAAAAAAATGGAAAGTGATCGTAATTGTACTCCAAAAGAAATTACTAAACTCATAATTTCACCTAAACTTAAAACAAGCAAGCATATTGACTAAGTTCATTTATTAAAATAATTTTTAGCATAAAGAAATTTAATTTTGCTCAAATTACATTCCACTAAAAAAGAATTATGTATATTTCAATACAAAATATGATATCTATATATTTGAGAGTAGTGGCGGAGCCTGAATTTCCTTATTGTAGGGGCGGGATGTAAGACTAATATTTAATTAATATAAAATAATATTATATTATACTATATCTACCAAAAACCAATATAAATTATTTTGTGATTTCAAAGTTTCAAACACTTTGAAAAAAATATTGCATGTCCAATTAATTACTTTTAATATTTAATTATCTATTAATGGTATTTAATTATTTTTGAGTTATTTTATTTGGCATTTAGAAAATATATTCACGTTAATTGATATAAGTCCACTCTTTATCAAATTGTATTTTCTTATTTGTAATTTTAAGAGTGGCTGTATAAGTGCATTGGGCAGAGGAGATTTTTTTTTCTTTCTTTCTTTTTTGAGAGTGGGCAGATTTTGAACCAATTAAAGTGGATGAAATTAACCCACAAAAAAAAAAAAAAAAAAACTGAAATGCCAAAAATTTATTGTCCACGTGATAGGCTGAAAAAAGAATAAGTGGGTCTCTCATAGTCTCATGTTCTAGAGAGAGAAAAAAATTATGACACTTTTGAGAGAGAAAGATCCAGAGAGGAGAAATAAACTGTGAGAAAGACGGAGAAAAAGAGGGGAAGCATGAGGACTGGAGGAGAGAGATGGAAGAAAGAAGCTGAGCGAGAGAAGAAGAAGAAGAAAGGAGGAGGAAGAGGTAGGGGCAAGAAAAAAGGAGGGAGATCCGGAGATCAGTAGGGGCAAGAAAAAAAAAAAAAAAAAAAAAAAAATCCGAGTCTAGCGGGTCTGGTGGGTAGACCCGATTACGACCCGAACTCGATAAGCCCAAACTCAATACCTATTTTTTCGTGTCGTGTTCGTGCCGAGTTTACAGGTCGTGTCAAAATTGCCGGCCCTAACGTGATTCTTACCGGCCTCCTGTTATTCAATAAAATTATATCTCTTGATATTAAAAATGGAGGTAAAATTAATAGTTCCTATTTTTAGCATGAACGGCAGAACGGGGTGGGGTTACTTTCTATATGGAACTAATTACAATCATAGCATTTCCATTAATAGTACCTAAATACCTAGTGAAAAAAGTGCAAATTTCTCTTTTTGTTGTTGCTTTTTTCTATACACTTTAACAAATTCTCAATTATACTCTCTATTTTATTTAAATATTAATTTTAGAATTTTTTTAATTGTTTTCTTAAAGAAAAAAATTAATATTTTATTAATGTAGTGTGCTACACTCAATATCTAGAAGCGGCTATTTACTATATCACAAAAGGTATTTTGGTTAGTCTCATAAGAGAAAAATGGCTCATATGAACTAAATATAACTAATATGAGCCTTGTTGAGCAAAAGACCACAATGATAGTAAATAAGACAAGTCAATCACACACAAATAACATCAAGATTTAAGTGATTCCCTTAATGTGAGACATGTCAACTGGCAAAGGCAATCATTAAAAAATTCACTATCAAAGATGGAGTACAAAAATAGTAGATAAAAAATCATTCAGAACCTAAGGCCCTAATTGTAACCCCCCAAAACTAGCATCGGTTAATCTGGCAGGGTTACTGGCAATTATCTTAGTTTAACCAACTTATGGCTAAATAAGAAATCACCCCTCTAAGCATTATCAGAGTTAATGCATAGGAAGATGAAATAACTGAGAATCTATTAACCATTACAGGACAAGTATATTCCTCGAAATTAAAGACACTGAGCAATTAATAAAAACATAAGGCAAACCTGATAACAACATGAGAACCCTAAGCAAAGTCCTTAGTGGCAACCATGCCACTCTTGAGTTCTAGAAACATGTTCCCTATAAGAGTAATAACAGCATAAGTCTAACGACTTAGTAAGTAAACCTTACAATTGGGTATGACATGAGCTCATTATTATTAAGCAGAAATGAAAATGCAGTTTGATAAACTTCGAAAGGAGGTGTTGTCTCCGTTAATACACCTTGAAAATATGGTTTGGTTAAATAAAGGGTGGTGTACTCCCGGCAGCAATCGTCCAAGTATTTTAATGCAAAAAAACTAATGCTTTATAGGTCATAACTCTCATGTATGGTCTACTCGAGATATTACTCATTCTCAGTAGGGTTGGCCTAATCCCGAGGAACCTGTAATACAATGCCGGTGCCCCAGCCATTGTACGCTACCGTCCACCACTAGCAGCCCGACCGAATCTGACATCAGGTGGCCCACAGTACTAGTGACGTACGTCCTGTAATGACTAACCATTTGGCAATGGCTACATAGGTCACAAAAATCACTAGATCCAGGGCCCTCACACACACACATTGACCATAAGATGAAGTCTATATAGTATGCCCAAACCGGTGTACCATATCATACAATGCCTCTTATCAACTAGTTATTAAAGCAATTATCAAGTTATTACAAAAAGTAGACATGCTCATATCATACGCGTGGTCAGTCAACTAACATATCTCACGTTTTTAAGGAAAGTGTTCGTAAGTGTTTACTTACCTCATGTGCTCGCTTGAGTCCTCCAACATCACAAAAATCCTGCTATAATGAAATACGACACATCGTTATGCGTAGTACTAGAGGAATTCTATGAGTATGGTACTAAGTCTTATCTAACAAAAGGGTTGTTGGAACCTAAATTCCACAAGTGATGCTAAAGGGCAGACACCTGACCTTCTGGTCGTACGTCCGGGCAGTGAGTTAGGTATTCCAGCCAAAAGCTCCAAACTGTGTCTTGAGGCTTCGATGAAGTCTATTGGCTACTATCTCTCCTTCTAGCCTACTAAATAAACACAATGAATCAAAGATGTGCTTTAAGGTCTTTTGAAAACATTTATTGGTTTTGTAAGAAAAGGGATGCAAAAGCTTAACATAGTGTCTTTAAAATGCATAACATCAGGAAAGCAGTAAGAACATCATTAAAAGTATAGAAATGGGCAAGGGATTATCTTAGAAGACGGCAAGAACACAAAACTCTCTTCCTTCTCCCTCTCCAACTCACTTCTCACACTAGGATTTAGGGTTGGGGTGGCTGAAGGTTGAATAGGAGGTATTTAGAGGAGGGGAAGGCGTGCACTGGCATGGCAAAGTGGATAATGGGTTAAAACTGCTTTTCAATGTGACAGCGTACGTACGGTACTATTGTTCAATGGGTAAAAGGGTTCAGGCGTACGTCTTGGTGTATTTTCAACTAGGTCAAAGATTGGTCAGCGTACGTACGGGTGGTCCCCTGACATACGTTCTCACTAAAGACAGGTGCGTACGTATGAGTGATTGCCTGGCGTACGTCATCACTAAAGATAAGTACGTACGTACGGGTGGTCCCAAAGCAAACGTTCTCACCAAAGATAGGTGCGTATGTATGGGTGGTCCACATGGTGTACGTCCTCAATAAAGACATGTGCGTACGTACTATACTGTTGGGCATACGTACGGTTAGAAAAGGGTGGGGTTTGGGTTTTGCCTTAAAAGACTCAAGGCGTTTGGTTACTTACAAGGGTTTAGGTCTTTTGTTATAAAACCATATTTTATGAAATCATTAACCATGTTTTTAATCCTTTTTTTTTAAAAAAAAAACAGGTGTTTTTATGGAGTATTGCACCAATACACACAAATCTCTCTATTACATAATAGAGATTATTTTTCAAAGAAAAATACAAAAGACAGAAATATAAATCATTCTTTTGCTGGGACAAGCTCCAACTTTGTTTCTCTCTTTTTCTCTCTCACAAAGCAACTCTTTTTCCCTTGTTTTTCTTTAAAGCGGCACCACTCTCTTATAATCTCTCTGTGCAGCACAGCTAGGAAAAAACCAAGATTCTTCACAATAGCCTAACCTTACTGTCATCGAACTCATCATTGGCCATGCTGACTGAATTTGCAAAACATTTTTAATTCATATTATCTTCCAAGTCTTGTTTCATTAGCATGTAAAATCATATGCAGTCCCATTTCTTGTGACAATAATAATGCTCCACATCTTATGCATCTAACCAAGATTCTTCACCATATGCCAATTCACTACAAAAAACCAATTTTTTGCTGACACGGGTTTTCTGACGTGTCAGGTGGTCTAACACGTTAGAAAACTTTTTTGACGGGGCGTTTTTGACGTGTGTCAGGCGTTAAAATTTTGGGTGTCAGAAACGAAAAATTTCTAACGTGTCAGATGTAACACGTCAAAAAATTCTGACGTGTTAAAATTGGCAAGTCAGAAAAAATTTTCTGACGTGTCACTTTTTGACAGGTCAAACATTTTTCTAACGTGTCAAATTGACGCATCATTAATTTAAAAATTATTAAAAATAAATAAATTTTATTTTTTTAAATTTTTTTAAATTTTTTTTTCAATTAAAAATTTTATTAATTTAAATTATTTTTCAATTAAAATAATATATGTATTTTTTTTTAATTCTTTTCACCACTAGTACCGTACATCGTTTTCTCCCCCCAAGTCTCTCCCTGATCTCTTCCTTTCTCCATTTTCTCTTTTTTCTCCATTTTCCTTCATAGATGACTAGCTCTCCCTCTCTTCTTTTCTCCATTTTCTCACACTCTCTCTCTTCTTTCAATTCCTCCATTTTCAAAAACCCAAATCCAAAAAATCTTCAGAAAATAAAAAACCCAAATCAAAAAACCTGAAAAAATCAAAAACTCAAACGTCAAACCCAAAAAATCTTTAAAAACCCAAAAAATCTTTTTATTTTTATTTTTTATTTTTTATTATTTTTTATTATTTTTTT
>NC_081542.1:39770586-39783028 GCF_901000735.1 Corylus avellana | reverse complement strand
CTCTAGAGGGAGCTTGATCGAAGAGGGAGATTGAGAGAGGAGAGAGAGAGTGTGGGGAGAGCTGCCATGCAGAGAAGAGGGAGATTGAGAAAGGAGAGAGAGAGTGTGGGGAAATAAATGAAGAGGGAACGAATAAATAATAAGAAGAGGGAAAATTAAAGTTGAATGTCCCGCTATTTTTTTTTTTTTTCCAGAAATTTCTGACGTGCTGGTTTTAGCATGTCAAAAAAAAAAAAAAAAAAAAAAACCTGATATTATTTATATATAATATAAATAAACCTGATAAAAAAAATATATATATTGAGCTAAAGCTAGCACGTCAAAAATTTCATTTCATGTTTCATATAAATAAACTTGATATCTATATATATAAAAAAAAAATTATTGATGTGTCTAATTTTAGCACGTCAATAAATATTTAAATATTAAGTTATTTAAATAAAATTTTTAAAAATTAAATTAAATTTAAATTTCCAGACATGTCAAATATTGATACGTCAGGAAATCCTAATGTGATGAATGTAACACGTCAATGAATATTGACCTGGCATATTCAACACGTCAAAAAAAAAATTTTGTTGACGTGCCACTTTTGACATGTCAATAATTATTGACGAGGCAAAATTTGATTATTGTTTGCCACGTCAGAAAACATCAGATTTTTGGTAGTGGTTGTGACTTATACCAAGATTGCTTACGCGTTTTAGTTCAAATCATGCCACAAGCTCATCCACCTAATCATTGACAGGTTTGCTTTACCTCTCATATGATAAGAGAGATATGGTCACCTCTTCAAACGCCAGAATCTCTCTACCATACAGCAATCTTGTAACCATGTGATCATAAGAAAGGGGAAGCGATACCAACAGAAGTATCGTTTTATCTTATCTTCAATCTTCACTCCAAAATTAAACAACTATATATGTATTCAACATATTGAATTTGTTGAGATGCTTTGTCAAATTTGTATTTTCCTCCATTTGTAAACCATATAGTTGCTTTTTCACGTTTAATTTATTCATCAAATTCTTTAACATATACATACTCTCTAATTTCTGCCAAACTAACTCTACTTTTAATTCATCAATCACAATGTGAATGACTTTATTTGAAAAATTAAGATGGATTTCACTGGCAGCCTTCGCGTCCATCTCTTTCCAATCATCATCATTCATCTTCTTGTGTTTCTTCGTATTTCCCAGTAACATCTTGTAGATTCCTTGCTAAATCAAAAGATCATTTATCATTCTCTGCTAAAGAAAGAAATTGTTCTTTTCATTCAACTTCTCCACTTCATTCTTGGTACTTGTCATATTTATCTTCAATTTGAATCTCAAACCTTAGCTCTATACTACTTGTTGTGCAAAAGACCACAATTATGTTAAATAAGAAAAGACAATCATACATAGATAATACTAGGATTTAAGTGGTTCCCTCAATATGAGATATGTCAATTAACAAAGACAATTATAAAGAAATTCACTATCAAATATGAAGTACAAGATAGTAGAGCATGATGTTTAATTCGTTTATTAGGATTTACGATGTTTAATTTGTTTATCAAGATATGCTTAAGAATTTAGTTTGTTATTTTTGAATGATGTTTAATTTCTTTATGATGATCTGTTTATGAATTTGTTTATTAGAACATGCTTAAGTTAGTTTATCTAGGATTTGTGTATGATTTTTAATTTGTTTATCAAAATTTTGGTAATTTTGAAACTTATTTTGTAGGTTTTTAAAAATTTAGTTATACGGAATTTGTATTCTGTATAACCAAATTTTTAAATACGTTAAATAAAATTACTGGTGTATGCCCATGCGCCATGCCAGGAAGATCAACCTATGATGTCCCATTGTCTGGGTGTGAGCAATGAGAAAAATTCCAGAAAAAATTAAAAAAAGAAAAATAATTTTTTTTTAATTAATTTTTTAAAATTTACTGACGTGTCAATTTTAACACGTCAGTTAATTTCTGACGTGTTATAATGTAACACGTCAAAATTTTACTGACATGCCAAAATTGACATGTCAGAAAATTCTGACGTGCTACACAGGAACACGTTAAAAAAAAAAATTATTGACTCCTATGTATCTGACATTTAACACACATCAGAAATACCACGTCAGAAAAGTTTTCTGACGTGTCAGACATCATGACACGTCAAAAAACTCAAGTAAGGAATTAAAAGAGATCCATTAGGATTCTGGAAAAGAGCTGAAAAACACAAGCACTATATATTGGATAAGCAATTAACAAGAAAACAAACAACAACATGCATGATGAAGCCAATTAATTAAGAATCAAAAGGAGAAGTTTTTTTTATGAGCAACCATGTGGAAAGATATTCTCCATCATCCAAAGTGGACAAGAAACATCTGCCCGTGGGGATTTCATTATCAAACAAAAAAATAGTGACCTTTTTTTTTTAAAAAAAAAAATTAATTTCACCAACTGCCCAATTAGAGTTTGTATGTAAAGAACAGTGGACGACCAAGTCAACAACACCTGGACTCCAGTCAAGAAAGAAGAGACAAAGAGGAAGCAGAGAAGATATATAGGAGCAAAAAATCAGAAAAATGGGTGCTCATCAAGTGGGGACAAAGACGAGTCGTTCTTCGTGTGATATATACCCCAAAGAGAAAAGACAAGGATCCATCGTTGGATTTGTCATCTTGCGACGGCGCCGTATCATTATTGTTTAATGAAGCCTTTGAACCTAGGAGAATTTTCCATGCTTTATATATTTGGGCCTTTGTTTCATACAATTCATCAATATTCTTGCTAGGTTTTTCTTTGTGCATCAAAAAAACGGCTATCCTCTTTAAACTGATGAAAGTTTCAGTACTGATTTTACTCATCATTGTAGCTGTGCATGGGAGTAGCTTGGACGAAGAGGTAAATTTATATGGTGGGCGTAAGACCATGCAGAAAATAGTTAAAAGCAGTTATATATATATATATAAAACTGCTTATAACGTCTCTTCTTATATATATATCAACACCTTTAAGTGATCAATTGTTGACACTTAGATAACAGGTATATATATATATATATTTAGCTTTCTGATATTGCTAAAAATATATGTCTATGTCTCATTTAGTTTATGAATTATTATCCACTTAATTTAACTTTGCAGTACTGTTGGTTCACTGTACTTTTTGGTACCCAGCGCAAACTTCTTTTTTTTTTTTTTTTTTTTGTTCCTTTAAATGTGTGTTGGTTTGGCTCAATTTCTGAATTCTCTGTTTTCATTTTTTATGAGTATTTTTATGGCTCAATTTCTGAATTCTCTGATGTGCGTGTTGCAGGATACTTTTTGGCGGGAGATTATAAAGTGTTTGAGAAGGGGTGGTTAAAACCCTTGGGGTTGAGGAGCTAACAAACTTGGAAGATGGGCTTATGGAAGATATTATAGGAGGAGAGGTTTGAGCTTTTGAGAGAGCATTGGGTCTAGAAAAGTTCTGGTTTAGATTGATTGAGATGGAACCAGAGGTTGAGTTGATTAAGTTAGTATTGGAAGAGTTGTTAACTTTGGAGAGGAGATGTGAGGGAGAACACTTTGAAGAATGGCAATCCATAGATTTGCTGCTACGCAGTTGGATTACAGGAACATTGTCAGAAGAAGCTCTCGAACATGTTGTTGGCCAAAATACCGCACGTGAAATGTGGTGTTGTCTTGAAGAAATCTATCTTCAGGCAACCAAAGAAAGAGAAGTTCAGTTAAAACGCCAACTTCAGATGCCCAAACTAAAGTCTACTTCCTTAGGTAATTATCTCACTTCTTTTAAATCTATTTGTGATAATCTTGCAGCCATAAAGAAACCAATTTCTGATGAAGACAAGACTGTGCAACTGTCTCATTGTCTTGGAAAAAAATATGATGTATTTGTCATAACCATGCTGTCAAAACCTCCATTTCCCACATTAAGTCAGTTCGTCATGGCCTTACAAGGCTACGACATGAGATATGGTTCTGTGACTAATGAAAAAAAAGAGGGATTTAATCCAAATCCCAATCCCAATTTTGCATTTTTTGGTCAACGAAATGGTGGAAGGGGTTGTGGATAGAATCGAGGTAGAAATCCAGGGTTTTCTTTCAACTCTCGAGGACGTGGATTTGCTCCAGCAAATCAAGCTTCCCCTCATCATGGATGTGGGATGACTCGTGGAATAAATCAGTCATATGCACCTTTTCCCAACAATAATATTGTTGGTCGTTTTGCACAACAAAAAAATCAGTCATCTCAAACGGATTTTTCACGACCAAATCAACAACAATCTCATTCAACACCTCAATGTCAAATTTGTTGACGCATTGGACACATCGCGACAAAGTGTTGGTATCGGTATGACTATTCCTATGATACTAATGAAAATCTCTCTCAAGCTTTTGCTGCAACTACGGTATCTAACCCACGAGATTCTGATCCAAATTGGTATACCAACACTGGAGCAAATTCTCACATGACCTTCGATCCAGGTAATCTTAATAATCCTCAATCTTACACTGGTAATGATCACGTGATGGTTGGCGATGATTCATTGTTGCCTATTTCTCATATTGGTACCACTACGCTAAACTCTTCTCATGGAAAATTAGAACTTCAAGATGTGCTTGTTGTGCCTGATATTAAGAAAATTTAATTTATGTTAGTAAATTAACTAAAGATCTTTCATGTGCTATTGAATTCATTTCTTCTGGTTTTAAGATCAAGGACAGAATTACGGGGCTAATCCTAGCAACGGGGCATAACCAAGGTGGCTTATACGCACTTCATGAAGGGGGAGCAATTACGGCTTTGGCAGCAATAAAATCTGGACGAGCACTTGAGCCTCGTTGGCACCAGAGGCTTGGCCACCCTCATCCTAAGCTTTTACATAATTTAGCTTCTAAACAAATTATTGATGTTTCTAGTTGGTTAAAATCTCAAACTTTATGTAGTAGCTGTCAAATGGGAAAAAGTTGTTGTCTCCCTTTTCCTCTTCATAATAAAATTGAATTTGCTCCTCTCACAAAAATTCACTGTGATTTATGGGGACCAGCCCCAATTGCCTCTGTACAAATTTACAAATATTATGTGTTTTTTGTTGATGATCATACTAGATATACTTGGCTATATCCATTGAAAAAAAAAAATCTTATTTTTTCAATAGCTTCCTCATTTTTCAACGTATGGTAGAAAATCAATTTGGGTCCAAAATTAAAAATTTTCAGTGTGATGAAGGTGGTGATTTGAATTAAAGGGTTTTTGGTCTCACTTGGAAACAAATGGTATTATCCGACATATTTCTTGTCCAGGAACACCCGAACAAAATGGCGTTGCCAAACGAAAGCACAGGCACATTGTCGAAACTAGACTAACAATGCTTTTTCATGCATAGTTACCCAAGCATTTTTGGGTTGATGCCTTCATGACTGTTGTATATCTCATCAATCGACTACCATCCTTAGTTCTCCAAATGGAGACACCATTTTTTAAATTACATGGCATTCATCCTGACTATAACTCTCTGAAGGTTTTTGGATGGAGGTGTTTTCCTTATTTACGTGACTATGCCAAGAACAAGTTCACTCCAAAATCCTACCCTTGTGTGTTTCTTGGATATAGTCCTATGCACAAAGGCTATAGATGCCTTCATGCACCCTCAAAAAAAGTTTATTTATCTCGCCATGTTATTTTTGAATAAAAAATATTTCCTTACACTAACCCAAAATTGTTGTTTTCTCCTACACAGGAAAATAGTATTTTTTTTCTACATTTTCAGAACTTGCAGATGGATTTTTCCTGTCTTCATCTGCTGGGCTCTTGGATGTCACCCCTAGGCTATCACGTGGTGACTCCACACCACAGATGGATGTTGTCTCCTCACCAAAACTTGGGGGCTCATCTTTTATTTTTCAACAACCTATGGACTCCACAATTGTTCATGTTTGCCACAACCAGAATGCTCCTCCGAATGATAACACCACGACATCCAAGCTGCCTCTAGAGAACCAGAAGACATCCAAGCTGCTTCTAGAGAACCAGACGTCATTCAAGATGCCTCCAATGAACCAGACATCATCAACTTGTCAGCCAGAGTCTTAAATCCTTGTAGCAGTCAACCGAATGAAAACAGCCAAAATGCTCAAACCGTACCAAGATGAATCTTCTCTAGCTGTCAACACCGATGAAAGCACCGATGCTCAAGCAGTCCCCTCACCTGAAAATTCGCAGCTTGTGGACAATTCATCAAACAATACTCAAGTGCTCCTTTCATCAATCTATGTTCACCCAGGCGAATTATATATTGATTTGCCTCAAATTCCTATGGAATCATGCACTAGAGGCTCGTCATCTCTTAATGTCCATCTGATGATCACTCGACGTAAAGCTCGTACACACCATGGCTTAGTCAGTTCACGCTCATCATCTCCCTTGGAACCTCGTGATCTCTCTTTAGCTCTACAAAGTCCTAAATGGCTCCAAGCTATGCAAGATGAGCTAACTGCTCTTCATCACCAACACACCTGGGATCTTATTCCTCGTCACGATTCTATGAATATCGTGGGCTCCAAATGGGTCTTCAAAACTAAACTCAAATCTGATGGCTTTGTTGAGCGTTTTAAAGGCAAGTTGGTTGCTAAAGGTTACAGTTAATTGGAAGGTATAGATTTCACTGAAACCTTTAGTCCTGTTATTAAACCAACTTCTATACGGCTTGTCCTTTCCCTAGTTGTTACTCATGGTTGGCCCATTTGGCAATTGGACGTTAAAAATGCCTTCTTGCATGGACATCTTAAAGAGGTTGTTTACATGAAACAACCTCCTGGATTTTCCAATCCTACTTTTTCCACTCATGTATGTCGCCTTCGCAAAGCTATTTACGGACTCAAACAAGCACCTCGTGTGTGGTTTGATCGTTTTAGCTCTTTTCTTTTACACCTTGGTTTCACATTTAGTAGAGCTGATTCATCTTTATTTATTTTTCGAACTAATTCTACTCTCATTCTCCTTTTGGTTTATGTTGATGATATAATTGTTACTAGTAATCAATCTTCTCTTTTGACTAACCTTATTTCTCAGTTAAGCACAGAATTTTGCATGAAAGACTTAGGACCTCTACATTTTTTCTTGGGTATTGAAGTTATTCCCTTTTTCTGGTGGCCTATTCCTCTCCCAACAAAAGTATGCCCATGATATTCTTTCCAAGGCATCCATGTCTAGTTGCAACCTTATTGGCACTCCCCTTGCTCAAAAGCTTAAGCTACACAGTAAGGATGACTCTCTTGTTAATGCCACATATTTTTGTAGTCTTATTGGTGCTCTACAATATCTCACATTGACTCAGCCTGATCTCACATATGCTGTCAATCTTGTTTGTCAATTTATGCATTTACCTGGATTGTCTCATCTTCAAGCTGTCAAACGCATCTTGTGTTATCTCCAAGGTACGTTGCATTATGGAATAAGACTACTATCCTACTCATCCCTTAATCTCTATGGTTTTTCTGATGCTGATTGGGCTGGGTGCCCTAACACGCGACGATCTAGAACTGGCTATTCTATTTATTTGGGCTCAAGCTATATCTCTTGAACTTCCAAGAAGCAGCCCACGGTTTCTCGGTCGAGTGCTGAAGCTGAATACTTAGCCATGGCCTCCACTGCAGCTGAAATCACTTGGATTACTTATTTGCTCCGTGATATCGGCCTTACACTACATCTTCCTCCTACATTATTTTGTGACAATATTATTGCCCTTCATATGACAGTGAATCTAGATTTTCATGCTCGCACCAAACATATTGAGCTTGATATTCACTATGTTCGTGAAAAAGTTGTTGCTGGTGCTCTTATTACTCGCTGTGTCCCCTTTGCTTTACAGGTGGCTGATATTCTCAGCAAGGCACTCTCTAAGGACCACTTTCATACTCTTCGAATCAAGCTTGGAGTTCTACCTCCGCCGCCCTCCAGCTTGAGGGGGAGTGATAAAGCAAAAGAATCAAAAGAATCCACTACAGATTGAGCTTCACCAAGAATTATGGAAAAGAGATTAATTGGTTTAGGAAGTGTGGAACTAGCCGTTGCAAATATTTCATACCTGGTGGACTTAGACAAGATATTGCTATAATTTCTCAATGTACCGTTGAAGACTTCAACTCATGTGGATGTGTTTAGAAAGGGTGGACCCAGCTGTTGCAAACGTCCCATATATAGAGGACCTAGACAGAGATATTCCTATGTTTGCTCAAGTGACCGTTGGAGACTTCAATGCTATAGACGTGGACCAAGAGAAGATTGCTTACCCTTTGTAATATGAACTTTCCAATATTATCTAGTGTTACCGTTAGGAGTTTTCCATAGAAAAAAAATTGTACCGTTGTATTTCTCCTAAATATATAGAAGAGTCATATGGCTAGAGCAACTCATGTTTTTGAGAAGCTCTTTGTCCTTCTAAACCTATTCTCTTATTTTTCTCATTTCCTTGTGAAACTTTCTTCTGGAGAAGCTATACAACTTTGGTTCTTGTGGCCAATTCTTCCACAATTAGTGCAAAATATATCTAACCTTTCATCCTTCGGATAAATCCAAGTAGACTCACCTCTTTCTCTTCGAAAAGGAAAACCTGGTTTCAAAGGCTCATGCACGTCAATTTCCACAAGTATTCTGAGATAACTTCTAAAAGTTAACCGAGCTTCACTTGTATCTTCCACCTTGATAAAGTTTCCCAAGCCTTCACCAATGGCAATGGCATTCCTCAAAGACATGTTGACCGGAGGAAGTCCATGAACTTGGATCCAAAAATGAAACTTTTTGATAGTTAGCTTACCCATCGTAGCCATAGGAGACCAGTGCTGAAGGGTAAGAAGTGAGCCATTGACATTCCATGTAACTTGCTTGTGGATTTTGTCAATATGAACTTGCTCGCTGAATTTGTGCAAGAACTTGTTAGGACCAAGGACAGTAAAGGAGAAAGGGATAGCAAAGTCCCAAGCTTTGATTGAGCTGCATTGATAGATTGATTATTGTGATTTTTTTTAGAGATGATATGCCCTATAAGTGGCAAACATTCATCAATAACAGTTTCAGAGGGGAAAGTTTCTATTTGGGAGGAGGGATCTTCCCAGGAGAAGGCCTCCATTTGGGCAATGAGAACTTCCATGATCAAGGGATAGAGAGGAAGAGAGAAAGGTTGAGTTTGGAGGGGAAGAAGAAGACAAAAGTCTTAGGAAAGGAAGCAAAGATTCCAGAGAGAACAAGTCGGGTTGACAACTTTGAATTTAGCGATCTCAATGATTTTAATTAGTTCCATATAGAAAGTGACCTCGTTCATGCTAAAAATAGTAACTTTCATTTTAGCTCCATTTTTAATAACAGGGGATCTCCTTTTATTGAATAACTAGCTTATATGTACGGGATTCTTCATTATAATTTAATTTTAAAATTTAAACGCATCTTCATCTTACTTTTTATTATTAAGTTAAAAAATATGTATAAAAATATATCTCACATTTTTAAATAAAATAAAAAACATTTAAAGTCATACATCAGTACATTACTAAATTATTTCACGTCATGTTTAATGTTTAATTATCTCTTTGGTGTTTTGAAAGCGTTTCTATTCATTTTCTGGACACCAATCAAATAAATTTGTATCTTATTTTGCTTTCAAAAACAAAAAATTTTAAAAAATATTCGAGTAAATCATACAAATGAACAAAACTTTTTTTCATAAAACCATTCTAATGAATTAAAAAAAAAAAAAAAAAAGACTCTTAACTTTGATTTATTTCATATAAATTAAAAAAAAAAGCATTAATTTATAATATTATTGATGTGATACTTATTATATTTTAGTGCAAATAAAAATTCATATAACTCTAAACATTCTAAAAAAATACAAAGCAAACTAAAAAAAATATTTTTTTCTCACATTTTTTTTTTTTAATAAGTTTTGGTCACATTCTTAATGGTTGAATGGGAAAGATGAACTTAAAACTGAAAATAATAATAATAAAAATAAAAGAATGGGAAAGAAGAATATGACATGGTCATTAAAAACCGCCAAGGGGAGAAAGGGAGAAAGAGGGTCAAAGTCTCAAGAATTGGCGCGTATGGGCTGAACTTGGGTTGACCAGCTAATTCTTCAACCGGTATTCCAAAGATCAGCAATGGGCCATGGTCCAAGAAAATATATGCATATTAAACGCCAGCCCCAGCCCACTAGGTGCAAGGTTGGGCTCTGCTGCCTATCTTCAATTGTTAAAAAAAAAAAAAAAAAAAAAAAAAAAAAAAAAAACAAGAAATATTCTTCAGCCCAGGCATGTGAGTCGACCATCTCATAATTTTTTTTCTTTTCCATTGAAAAAAGAAGGGACAATTGGGGAGAAAAAGTAATAAACCAGGACCAAACATCATCATTGCAGAAGAGAAGGGTGGTTGTGCGACCACTTGTAGACTAGTTAGAGTTTGTCGTTCAGTCACCATAACAGAACATAGGTGGTCGCGTGTCCACATGCCTCTATGGGCCAGGGATGGTCATGGGCGCGGCCACCCTTACAGGCTAAGGATGTCTATGCGGCTGACTCAATTAGATACGGATGGCCGCATGACCATTTTTTATTTTTTATTTATTTTTTATAATTAAGAAGTTAGAGCTCTATACTTGTTTTTGTTTTCTCAAAATAATATGAATCAACAACTTCTTCAGCAGTGGAGCACGCAACTAGAGCGCTATCCTCAATATTCATTGTCTAAATATCTTATGCACTCAGAAAACCGAAAAGAGAGAGATCTTGTCTGAATACCACGCGTTCTCACACATTAGCTTCGACGCGCTGAGAAAACCAAAACCCAAATTGTCTAGTAATTTTTCACATCTAAATAGGAGGCACCATCAAAACATATTTTGCTAGCCATTTAGTGTAGTATTATTGAGGTGGATGTCACTCATTTAAGTGGAGTAACGTTCACCTTCTGAGCTGCCCACTAATGAACGCCTTACATTTATTATAAGAGTAAAATTTAACCGTTTAATTAATATTCTAAAAAATTTTAAAATTTAGAGATGCATTAGATTAGATCGATAGTGTTATATATATATATATATATATATATATATATATACAATTGATCCACCAATTTATTTTCTCTAGCTCGGATCATTTGGTCACCATATTCACAGAAAGACAAAATGTCCAAAGTTGGAGACAGAAAGAGTTTGATTTATTTGGTCAAAATAAGTGAATCTTTTGCAGAATTTGAACCGTGTTTCACGAACAAGACAGAGGGGGAAGAAGATTAGGGGAGGGTTAAAAATGATGTCTTTAATTATCTGGCCCACAAATATAGATATGGCCAAACTCTCATGACTTGGATCGACTGCTTATGCACGTAGCTAACCAAATATTGATCGATGCCATTGGAGAATCAAAAGGAAGACTTCAAATTGAAGATTCCAATGCCATTGGAAATATATATATATATATATATATATATATATATTTGTTTGTTTATGTTACAAAATCAATGAAAATTCGAGCTCAAATATAACAGTAGCACGCATAAGAAGACAAAACACGAAAATTAATGGCCTATATATTGTTAAATTACTATTTACCCCAAAAGCTTAAGCTATTGGAAGAAATTAAATTTTTGGGATAAATGGTAATTTAACATGGTATCAAACCTTAACTCTGTCAATTCACCTCCCATTTAAATTAAATATTTCACGTGTTAGGCCTCACCTATTAAGAAGGGAGTTAGAGCCCATACGTGAGAAGGAGTGTTAAAGTAATGATTAAGTGATTAAATTTATCTCTTCCTATAAGCTTAAGCTTTTGGAATAAATGGTAATTTAACATATATAGCAGCCACATCATGCCTTTGAGAACCTCCATAACCTTTGAGAGAAAATTAATGGCACACTTAAAGGTTGTGGTTGTGCGTCATTTTTATGTTTCTCTTGCCTGTAATGTTTGAATCTCGCCTTGTTAATCAAGATTTTGAGGCGAGCAGTCAAACAAGACTATACCAACCGGTTGCCTTGGGTGCTAAGGAACTTTGCCAAATAATCTCGGCATTAAAGGGTGTTAAGAATATTATGTTAGGGTTGTTTATTATTCTAGGGTTATTTTCTTCTTTATGGATTCTAGGATTTCCTTAGCCTACTAGGCTTACCTTTCCTTAGTCTACTAGGTTACTTGCCTATGACTCATAGCATCTCTATAAATAGAGGCCTATGAAATACTCTTAATCTAATCAGTCTCAATATAATGTAGTCTATTACATACTTCTGCTTAATATATTTATATATTTTATCATGGTATCAGAGCCACCGGCTTACGCCAGTTTTTGATCCAAAAAGGTCCTGTGGAGTTTCTCCGGCCAGATCTGGCCACCACAGCTAGCAACTCCGAAGCAGCCCCAGCCACTTCAGTCGTGACGATCCATATC
>NC_081542.1:39756618-39770486 GCF_901000735.1 Corylus avellana | reverse complement strand
TGATTCTTCAATAGTTTCTGTCTTTCCTTTCGAAATCTCTCTCAATAGCTTTTGCTTGATTTTTCTTCCTTTCGTTTGGGTCTACTCTAATTGAATCGGAGTCTTTTTAATTATTGCTCTCTCTCTCTCTCTTGGAATATGTTTATGCAGCCGAGCTTATATGAGCCGATCCCAAACTCGCTCGCGAGTGGCTTGCTCACTTAACACCCCTACATACATTAAGTCTAATTTGGGAGATATTTGGAGTGAGGTGTTTGAACAATTTTAACCAATGGTAAGAATAACTCTTTTAGAGCTTTCTTCAGACACTGCCCGTGTGGGCTATGGCTGTGCTGGAGCCAAATGAAAAAAATACCAGGATGCGGAAGAAAGGCGCTAGCCAATAGGCTATGATACAATGATAAAATATAGAAAATGAAGATGGAGATTTGTGAAGAAGAAGATGGTGATTTGTAGAAGGAGAAGGCAATATTAAAGGACTACATTTTGTCTCTCATTCTTGATGATGATCTTGGTTACAAAAAATATTAAAAAATAAAAAACCCTCAAACTAATAGCTGTTTGCGATAGAGTCCCACAATATTCAAAAAGTACTAAAGTAGCCATCAAACTATCAAAATCTATCAAAAATGCCACTTATTTTTTAGATTCCTATAATACCCCTATTCTTTTAATAAATAAAATAATAATAATAAAAAAAAAGCAAACAATTTTTTTTTTTTTTTTTTTTTTTAAAAAAACCAATGGGTGAATAAAAATAATTTTTGAATGGAATTTGACTCCAGGGACTAAATTTTTTTTTCTTTGGAATATCTCAAGAACATTTGATTTTACTTTCATATGACATAAACAATTTGTAATTTAAGTCAACTACAATGACTAATTATTTATTTATTCTAAAAAACTTTTTTATTTTTTTATTTTTTATATATTGATTCACTCATTGGTTTTTTTTTTTTTTATCAAATTGTTTGGTTTTTTTTTTACAATTATTTTATTATTTTATTTGTTAAAAGAATATGGGTATTAGAGGAATAAAAAAAAAAAAAAAAGTGGCCTTTTTGATACATTTTAATAGTTTGATGGGTTACTTTAGTACTTTTTAAATATTGTGGGACTATCGCAAACAGCTGTTACTTTGGAGGACTTTTTTATATTTTTCCTTATTTTTTATTATGCACTTTTCTCCTCCTTTGGTGATCTTGGAATTTGCATTTGTCACAATATGCTCAACATGGGCATTACAAATGTGGCTTTTCTACAACCTAATTTCATCACAAAGCTCTGTTTTCCTACAAAATTACATGGTAAAAAAACAACTTTTGCTCTAAAAACATAAAAAAACAAAAATCAAATTTACTTATAAAGTTACCTGTGAACTTAAACGTGGTTGGTCCAAGGCCGTAACTCTTTGCGGCCCATGTAATTCCATGCCACCCGCAGAAGTGCATGGAATAATTCCAAGAGGTGAAGATGTTAAATGGGTCACTTGTTATCATTTCTCTGAATTTGAGCAAACCCAAACGATCTGTCTCGTTGGTTGGAGCAGCAGCAGCAGCAACAGAGATAGGTCACAAGAACAGTAGGCTCATAGAAAAAGAGAAGAATGACACCAAGGTATGTAGTGCATAGTGCACGAAAGTTGCGGTGATGAATTAGCTTCATCGGAATGGAGAGAAGGGAAGCAAAGTATTTGTGAAATATTGTGCTCGGCAGAGCAAGATACAGAGTATTATATATGTAGGGGTAAATTGTTTTCAAAACACAAGTTCTAGAGTCCTTGACACACACCGGCAAAACCCCCCTTGCACCTGGCCTGCTAATTAAATTAACGTTGACAACGTCTTTGGCCGGCCTAATCTGCAAATATTACGGATTTACAGCAGAGACTCAAATAATAATTATATCTCACACATTTTACAAAATATATATTTCACTTGCAACTTGAACTTGCTAAACAGGAGTTAAATCATCAGTTGGTTGATGCTTCACTCAATGAATTTTGTGAGAATAATCATCAGCCTCCAAAACTTTTGAGGCCAATAGAAAATTTTGAACATGTCAATCCCTCTTAAGACCATGCAAAGTAGTTGAATAACTGGGTGCTTTTAAAGAAATTACGCCCCTCTTGAAAATGCTCCCCGTAGTATTCTACCAAATCTTCCCCTCCAATGGGTGTTAATGTGGCCACGTGGTTTTAACACATGCCACATTTTCTAGGCTTAAGTTGCACATGTTGCGTATTTGCACGCGTGCTGCTCGAGAAAAGATTTGAGTGATATTTTGTTTTAGGAAGTGGAAGTCATTTGAGGTTGCACAATGAAAGAGTAAAAAGAATTGGGCTCAGAAAATAATAGCTCCCGACATTATTCTCATATATTTTGGTGTATTACCATATGCTTAAATACAAATGTTTGTAAGAAAATTTATAGTCTTAAACATGTAGATCATCAAAAGTAGGTTTGATTTATTCCAACAAAATGCATACTCGCACAAACAGCCAAGCCAATGCTCCATGGGGTCATTACAGAGGAAACTTTTCTGCAATCTGATCATTTCTTTGCAAAGCTAGCTCCATTTTCCTACAAAAGTGGAAGTTGAGTATACTTGCCATGTTGGAAAATTTGGAAAATTTTAAGATACAAGAAACAAAAACAACGTTTGCTCTGAAAACATTAGAAGGGGAAAAAAATCGAATTCACTTATATATAAGATTACCTATGGACATAAATAAGGTGGAAACCCTTAGGTGAATGTTTTGATCCTAATAAGATTATTGTAAAGTCTACTTGTGCTGGCAGGTCATCTACCTATGAAGTTCTTGTGCTTGTGATTTGAATGAAATATTTGGAAACTTTAAGGTTTGAAATTTATGGCCAAAACTTTAGTCACTCTATGGATTGTCTATCAGCGGCTGAACTTCTAAATCAAAGTTTTGGTACCTTACCTTACCTTACTCGGTCCTTATCCATGGCTTCCAACCTCTAGAAAGGCATTTTTGATCCGATGTAGTTCCTTCGTGACATTTCCCATGTTCATTCTTTCTTTTGGTGATTCTAGTGAACAAGTAATGCTGATTTGAAAATTGAAAGTAGACACTTCTGCACATTAGAAGTTATCTGGCTTAGGTTCTCAATATGGACACTTTCTTCTACTGCCTCAATATCAATTTGATCATTGTAGTTGTAGCCATCTTCTTCTATTGCCACTACCAATTCATTTACTTCTCTTTTGAGTAGATTTGGGTCCACAATTTGCACAAGTTTTTCTGGTAATGCCATGTTAACAAACTTTTGAAGGTTGAAACCATCTTTAAACATTTTGTCAGTGGGTCTCTTTCCTGTGAACATCTCCAACAAAAAAATCCCATAGCTATAGACATCTCCTTGTGCTGATGCCTCACCACCCATTCCATACTCTGCAATTCATATATTTCACACGCAAAGTTAATATGGTAATGATTTCAAATAGCGGTTTAATACATAATTTAAAAGAGTTGGGATTTTATATTTAGAAGTTACATATTCTATTTAGTCTTAGAAAATAATGTGAAAAATAGTCTATATTTTACAATTAGAACTCGTGAAGTTTTTTGGGATATTGGATAATAAAATAGGCCAGTATTAGAATCATATCAACTAATTATCATCGTCTTTGCTTCGTTTTCACTTATTTGTTTATGTTAAAATATTAATTTAAACACTTAAATTCACAATTTCTTATCAAATTAAATTTTTGGAATAAATAATAATTTAAAATAATATCAAAGTAAAATTTTAAGTTTGAACTTTGTACCTGTAATTTATCCCATATTTCAATTAAAATAATCCACATATTGTTTGGTCTAACACAACTATGCCATATCTTTTTATATATATATATGCACGCCCTATTAATCTTTATCAAAAGCCTAAATATCATATGTGACCAGTATTTTCGAGCAATATGTACACCAAAGACCAATTTTATTTTTATAAAAGTTGTTCTCACCAGTTTTACATGTTCTCCTTCTTATTAATTAGTCGACATATTAATTTGATATATCTAATGGACATGCATGCTATCAGAATAAGTATGGAGAGCCTTAAGGAAATATTATCGACAAGGCAAAAATGAATATGTAGAGCATAGTAAAAAGACAACTAGTTATACTTTTTAGCTTGATCAAAATCACGATTTAGAGGATTTAGGATCGAAGTAGTTATGTACCTAGAGCAACGTAGCCAATAGTACCCTTTATTCCAACTATGCTAGTTTGATTTTGAGAATCATCATTTGTTGTAGAGAGGATCCTTGCCAAACCAAAATCACCTACTTTAGCAATCATGTCATCGTCAAGAAGAACATTGCTTGGCTTCAAATCACAATGAATGATTGGTGTTTCACAATGATCATGAAGATACTGTAGTGCAGAAGCTACATCAATTGCAATATTTAATCTTTGAAGGAGATTCAAATATCTTGGTGGACTTTCGTTGTCTCTATCATGATGCAGCCACTTGTCTAAGCTTCCATTTGCTATGAATTCGTAGACTAGTGCTTTGAATTCATTGCCCCTATAGTCCACGCTTGAGCAACAAGTTAAGATCCTCACGAGATTTCAATGCCGTATATTTCTTAAGGCATTACATTCAGCCATAAAACTCTTGGAAGCTCCTTTCTGTTGAAGATTCAATACTTTTACAGCAACTATCATTTTTTCTTGATCAAGAATTCCTTTATATACAAAGCCAAAACTACCATATCCAATTAAATTGTTAGGAGAAAATCTATCAGTCGTTTGATAAAGCTCCTTGTATGAAACATTTGAAAGTTGGTTGGTTTTTGGGAGTGTAGATGATGATTCTTTTTTTGATTTTCTCCTCCTATAAAGGGCTATAAAGGATGAAAATATGATGAAAAATAAAACCCCACTAACGACTATGGCTGTTAATTTGAATGTATGGGATTTTCCTTAATTCATAACTTTGACATCGCATGCTTGTAGTTGCAGTTCTGGGATACCTCCACATAGCTTTTTATTTCCAATCACTGATATTCCACTTGCATTTCGAAAGACTCCCACTGTTGGTACCTCACCCACCAAGTTATTAAATGAAAGATTCAAATATAGTAGAACTGAAACATTTTGTAGATCTTTAGGAATTAGTCCTGAGAAATTGTTTCGTGAAAGATCTGCATAATGGAGGTCTTTCAAGAAAGCTAGTGATGGAGGTAAATTTCCGTCAAATGAATTACCCTTCAAGGAAACGCTCTGCAAACTCCAACAATCTCCAATGGTTGTAGGAATCTCACCAAAAAAATTGTTTTCAGAGATATCCAGATCCACAATATTTTTCAAATTGCCTACTTCCATAGGTAAGATTCCCGTTAATGAGTTATGTGATAAGAAGAGTCCTAGTAATTGGGAAGAAAGACTTGTTTTGGGTATGGTTCCACTAAGGTTATTTTCTGAAATATTTAAGAGCTGCAAATTTTTGAAGTTCCCAAAACTTGATGGAATGCTTCCTTCCAATTTGTTCTGTGATAGGACAAGTTCAACCAATTGAGTGAGATTGCCTAGAGAGGATGGAATGTATCCTGACAATTTGTTTCCATCTAAATACAATCCTTGCAGCTTTTGTAACTTCCAAAAATTAGTGGGAATGGTGCCTATGAATAGGTTTCGCCGCATTCTAAGGGCACGTAAGTTGATAAGATTCTCTAATGTTGCAGGAATAATTCCAGATATTTGAGTGCCACTCATATATAAAATACTGAGTTCCTTTCACAAATTTCCTATAGAATTCGGTAAACTACCTCCAAAATTGTTAAGAGAAAAATCTAGGGTTTCCAGTTTGGTGCAGTTTTGCAAAGATGTTAAGAAATCCAAGTCCTTGGCTGAATTAATTCCAAGATTATTTCCACCAACACCTAAAACAGCGAGATTTAGTAGGTTTCCTAGATCAGTGGGAACTTGTCCCACGAAATTGTTTCTAGAGAGATCAATAAAGTTAAGCTGGGAAGCATTGGATAGTGAAATTGGGATTGGACCGGAGAATTCGTTATCATTGGTGGACAAAATTCGTAGATTACGGAGAGTGAGGCCTATGTTGGCTGGAAGAGTGCCATTAAATCGGTTACCTGATGCTTCAATGCCCTTCAATGTTGATATATTGTAAAGGGAATAAGGGAACATACCAGACAGATTATTTTCCACTACTCCGAAGTAAACTAACCTTCGCAAATGACCCATTTCATCTGGAATATTTCCTACGAAATAATTAAGCGAAAAGTCAACTACTTGGAGTGAAGAAACATTTCCCAGAGAAGGTGGGATGCCTCCCGTCAAATGATTTGTGGAAACGTCAAGCCACACAAGCCTCTTTAAAGAGCCAAGTTCAACAGGAATATTCCCAGTAAGATTATTCCTTCTGAAGTCCAAGAATCTGAGTTCAGGACAATTGGTGAAGTTGCTTGGAATTTTCCCCGTTAGTAAGTTGATGCTAAGACTGAGATTTTGCAGCCGGAGCAAATGAGTAACTTGTTGTGGAATTTCGCCGTGTAAGAAGTGAAGGATAAAATACTAGTTTACAAACTAGTTACCTTTCTATTTCTCTCTCTCTCTCTCTCTTTTATTACTAAAGACAAATAACAAAATTAGACTAGAGAAGAGTGGAGGAAATCTTCTTCGTATTTCACTTATATATAAAATACATCTAACGAAGCCTATAAATAGAGGCATTCAAAGACTAACTTACAAGGCTTTTACTTCTCCTTATTTATTGTAATAAATAACAAAAACTCATCTCCAAAAGACTTCAGTTGAGAATTAAATAAACACATGAGTTTAGAAAAATTAAAAGCCCTTATGAATTAAAAGAACTTAATAACTTCTACCATTTAAAAAAAACTCTCTTGCGTTTTGATTTGTTTAGTTTCCAACACGCCCCCTCAAATCAAAACCTCCTCATGCCAAGCATGTCTCTTAGCCTCATGAAAATTGCACCTGATAATGGCTTAGTAAATATATCTGCTACTTGTTCAGTGGTGTGGCAATACTGAAGCTCTATTGTCTTCCGCTTGACATGGTCTCTAAGAAAGTGGAACCTAGTGTCAATGTGTTTACTCCTTCCATGTTGCACTGGATTCTTTGCTAACTTTATAGCTGATTGGTTATCCACGTAAATCACAGTCGGTTCTTCTTGTGGATGTTCCAGTTCCTTCAAGAAATTCCTTAGCCATATAGCTTCACAAACAGTAGACGAAGCCGCCACATACTCCGCCTCACAGGTAGACAAGGCTACGATTTCTTGTTTCTTGGATGTCCAAGAAAATGCTGTAGAACTAAGATAGAACACATACCCAGTAGTACTTTTCCTTTCATCTTTGTCACATCCCCAATCACTATCTGAATAACCAACTAATTTTGCTTCATCACCATAGGCATAGAATAAGCCAAGATTCAGAGTGCCTTTGATGTACCTTAGGATCCTTTTTGCAGCTAACCAATGGGTCTCCATTGGTGTCTCCATGTATCGACTCACAAGTCCAACTCCATAGACAATATATGGCCTTGTGATCGTCAAGTACCTCAGACTTCCAACCAAACTCTTGTAAAGAGTTGGTTCAATAACTCGACCATCTCCTTCTTTTGACAGCTTTATGCTTGTTTCAACTGGGGTATTTACAGAGTTGCAGCTATCCATCTTGAATTTCTCTAAAATCTCCCCCATGTACTTCTTTTGGGATATGAAAATTCCATCATGTTGTTGCTTCACTTCAATACCAAGGAAGTAGGACATCAACCCGTTGTCTGTCATCTCAAACTCCTTAAACATTGATTGCTTGAATTCCTTGAACATTTCACCACTATTTCCTGTATATAGGAGATCATCAACATATAGGCAAATGATTAGAAATTCACCACGATGGTTTTTCTTCATATAAACAGCATGCTCATATGGACATTTCGTGAAGCCATTATGATGAAGGTAATTATCAATGCGTGCGTTCCAAGCTCTTGGTGCCTGCTTTAAGCCATATAATGCCTTCTTAAGGCGGTACACCTTGCTTTCTTCTCCTTCCATTATGAAGCCTTCCGGTTGTTGTACATACACCTCTTCTTCAAGGATGCCATTAAGAAAAGCTGACTTGACATCAAGTTGGTATATCTTCCAATTGTGATGAGCCGCAAGTGCGATCAATAATCTTACTGTGTCAAGTCTCGCAACTGGTGCAAAGACCTCTTCATAGTCGATGCCATACTTTTGTTTGTAGCCTTTAGCTACAAGTCTTGCCTTGTATCGAGAAACTTCACCTTCTGCAGTGCATTTGATCTTGTACACCCACTTGACACCAATAGCCTTATGGTTTGATGGGAGTGTTGTCAACTCCCAAGTGTCATTCTTTTGAATAGCATGTATCTCCTCCTCCATTGCGGATCTCCAACAATCTTCTTCAACGGCTTCTTGAAAGGTAAGAGGCTCATGATCAGCATATAGGCAGAAAAGATTAGTCTCTCCATCTTCTGTTTGCTCATAGATTTCCCTGAGACTTCTCATCTTACTTTGATTTGTGGAGGATCTGCTGCTGCTACCTCCCATAGAAGATGTAGAGTCCCTCTGTGCTGCGGACGGTGTGGTAGGCTGAGAAGATGGTGGGGTACTTGGTGGAGCTTCTGTTGAGAGCTCTTCAGGCTCCTCTAACACTTGTTGTTCTTTGGCCTTCTCTTCATCGCTCCAGCTCCACACACTTTCTTCATCAAAGATAATGTCTCTACTAACCACTAATTTCTTTGTTAGTGGGTTGTAGAGCTTGTATGCTTTCGACTCTTCACTATATCCGAGAAAGATACATTTTTCACCATGATCATCAAACTTCTTCCTCTTGGATTGGGGAACTTGAGAATATGCAACACACCCAAAGATTCTTAGGTGTGCAACACTTGGCGTGTGGCCGCTCCATGCCTCTTGAGGTGTCATATTCTTGACACTTTTGGTAGGACATCGATTGAGTAGATAAGATGAGCACGCCACAGCTTCTGCCCAGAATTGTTTTGGCAGCCCTTTCTCCTTGAGCATAGTTCTGGTCATATTAAGAATGGTACGATTCTTTCTTTCGGCAATCCCGTTTTGCTGTGGTGTGTAAGCAGTAGTCAACTGATGCTTTATGCCTTGTTCCCTGCAATACTTATCAAATTCTTTTGAGGTGTATTCTCCACCTCGGTCAGAACGAAGAGTTACAAGCTTATGGCCACTTTGATTTTCAACAAGGGCTTTGAAGTTCTTGAATACAATAAAGGCAGCTGATTTTTCTTTAAGAAAATATACCCAAAGTTTTCTGCTAAAGTCATCGATGAAGGTAATAAAGTATCTATTACCTCCTAAGGACATGGGCTCTATTGGTCCACATATGTCGGTATGAACCAGTTGCAATGGTGATGTTGCTCTCCAAGATTTGCTGCTGGGAAAAGGAAGTCGTGCCTGCTTGCCAAGTATACATCCTTCACAAACGTTGCTTGGTGGCTTGATCACTGGTAATCCATGCACCATGCCAAATGAAGATAATAGCTTTAGACCGCTGAAATGTAGATGGCCAAAGTGAAGACAAATAACAAAATTAGACTAGAGAAGAGTGGAGGAAATCTTCTTCGTATTTCACTTATATATAAAATACATCTTACGAAGCCTATAAATAGAGGCATTCAAAGACTAACTTACAAGGCTTTTACTTCTCCTTATTTATTGTAATAAATAACAAAAACTCATCTCCAAAAGACTTCAGTTGAGAATTAAATAAACACATGAGTTTAGAAAAATTAAAAGCCCTTATTAATTAAAAGAACTTAATAACTTCTACCATTTAGAAAAAACTCTCTTGCATTTTGATTTGTTTAGTTTCCAACAAGAAGTTGTCTGAGAGGTTGACCACCCTAAGAAAACTGAGGTTGCCAATGTAAGGTGATATGGATCCACTGAAGGCATAGCCACGCAGGTCCAAGGCCGTAACTCTTTGATGCTTTCGGCCGCATGTAATTCCCTGCCATTTGCAAAAGTGGATAGAATCATTCCAAGAGGAGAAGATGTTAAATGGGTCATGGGGTATCATTTCTTTGAATTTGAGCAAACCCAAACGATCTGTCTCGTTTGTTGGAGCGGCAGCAGCAGCGGCGGTAGGTTGGAAGCATAGTAGGCTTATAGAAAAGAGAAGAATGACACCAACGTATTGAATTAGCTTCATTGGAAATGGAGAAAAGGGAAGCAGAGTATTTGTGAGATATTGTGCGAGGTAGAGCAAGATACGTACAGGGTATTATGTATGTATATATGCTCTTGGTAGGGGTCAGTTAGGGTGTGAACTGTGAAGTTTCACCGGCGGTGCCCCTGGGCCGCCAAATTAACGCTGACAAAGTCTTTTGGCAAGAAAGTCTATGGCCCGTCGAACGTTCCCATCTGACAGAAATAGACCTCCAGGCTCCAGCCTTCGTTTTTTTTTTTTTTTTCAAATGTCTGGTTGCTGTTTTACAAAGAAAAGTCTTACAAATGAATTAATATCAGAGGACAGGTGGCCGTGGACCGATCCGAACAAATGCAATAAAAGGCACCAACTGTACCGATCGCGATGCCGGTCCCAATTTCACATATACATTATTCTGCCTACGGCCCACCAAAGACCTTTCCTATAGGAAAATAATTATTTTCAATATTTTGTAGTCTATATTATTTTCATATTTTCTTACAAATCAATTATTAGATTTATGAACTTATGAGAATCGCACATAAGTCAATGGTAGACCCTACAAATCTAATAATTAACCTATTAAATTTATAAGAAAATATAAGAAAAATACGGCCAAATTATTAACACTGCACGTGGTTAACTGGTTATGATGACCGCGAAGACCGCTTTATAGAGTAATTGTAAATGCTTAACTTTCATGAGGAATGCTACGTGCATTTACTCTTATTTCTTTACACAATTTTTTCACTTACAAAATTACCATTAAATCAAAATCTAATAAAGTTTCATCTCATATCAAAATATTACACTTACTCTCTTATGTTAAATAGAAAAATAAAAAATAAAAGAAGGGTTTGAAAATAATAGCTCCTAATTACATTATTCTCATATATCTTGGTCCATTATCATATGCTTAAATACATGTTCATAAGAAAATATATTGTCTCAGACATGTAGGTCAAAAGTCGGTTTGATTTATTCCAACAAAATACGTACATACTCACACAAACAGCCAAGTAAATGCTCGACAAGGGTATTACAAAGGAGACTTTTTCTGCAATCTCAACATTTCTTTACAAAGCTCCATTTTCCTACAAAAGTAGAAGTTGAGTATATTTGTTACGTTGGAAAATTTAGAAAATTGAAACAAAACAAATTTTACTCTAAAAGCATTAGGAAAAATTTTTTGAATTCACTTATAAGGTTAGCTGTGGACTTAAATAAGGTGGAAATCCTTAGGTAAATGTTTTTGGTTGTAATAAATCACTGAAAAGTGCTGGTAGGTCATCTACCTATTATTTGGAAACTTTAAGGTTTGAAAGTTAAGGCAAAATACAATATACTTAAGATAGACTTTAGTCACTCTATGGATTGTTTATCATTGGTGGAACTTCTAAATCAAATTTGTAGTACCCTACCTTTCTTGGTCCTTATCCATGGCTTCCAACCACTAGAAAAGCATTTTTGATCCGATGTAGTTCCCTGGTGATATCCTCCGTATTCATTTTTTCTTTTGGTGATTCTAATGAACAAGCAATGTTGATCTTGAAAATTGAAAGTAGATACTTTTGCACTTTAGAATTCATCTGGCTTAGATTCTGAATAAGGACTATTTCGTCTGCTGCCTCAATATCATTGTGATCATTATAGTTGTAGTCATCTACTTCCATTGCCACTATTGATTCATTTACTTGTCTTTTGAGAAGATTTGGGTCTACAATTTGCACAAGTTTTTCCGGGCAATGCCATATTAACATGGTTATAAATGTTGAAACCATCTTTAAGCATTGTGTCAGTGGGTCTTTTTCTCGTGAACATCTCCAACACAAATATTCCATAGCTATAGACATCTTCTTGTGCTGATGCCTCACCACCCATTCCGTACTCTGCAATTCATATATTTCATATGCACAATTAACATGATAATAATTTCTAAGGGTTGTTTAATACGTAATTTAAAAGATTTGGAATTTAATATTTAGAAGTTACATATTTTATTTACTCTTAAAAAAAAGATGAACAAATAATGTGTACTTTAAAATTAGGACTTGTGAATTTTTTTGAGAAATTGGATAATAAAGAGGCCAGCATGAGAATGAGATAAACTAATAAGTCTTTCCGTAGTGTTTACTTATTTGTTGGACAAGTTCTTTAAAGAATAGCTTCAGTACTACAAATCTAAGTATTCTTTTTTCTTGGGATTATTGGTGTAAATTATTCTTCCTTTTTACTGTTGGTCCCTTCTTGACCAACATTCATTTTCATATATATATATATATATATTGAATTTTCACTCCTAGTGCTTTATATCATAATCTCAATGTATTCTCATTTAACGATAGAGAAATGCAATTATTTTCACATATTTACGACTAATTCATGAACTGTTTAATAGTTGTCAAAATCCATCTATATATGCAAGCCCTGTTAATCTCTATCAAAGCATAAATCTCGTATGTGACCAATATTCCCGAGCAATATATACAAAAGACCAGAGTTTTCTCTTCAGAAAAGTTGTTCCACCATTTTTGCAGTAGGGTTTACACGTTTTCTTTCTTGCTTGTATTAATTTGATATATCTAATTGGCATGCTATCATAATAAGTACGGAGGGCCATAAGGAAATCAAATCGAAAAAGGCTAAAATTAATATGTAGAGCATAGTAAAATGACAGTTAATTAGTGACACTTTCCAACTCGATCAAAATTACGATTTAGTGACACCAAGGTATTGAATTAGCTTCATTGGAATGGAGATTGTGCGAGGTAGATCAAGACACGTACAGTGTATTATGTATATGTATATATGCTCTTGGTAGGGGTCAGTTAAGGTGTGAATTGTGAAGTTTCACCGGCAGTGCCCCCACCGCCAAATTAACGCTGACAAAGTCTTAAGCCTATGGCCGGTCAAACATACGCTATTGTAAACACGAGCCTTAACACTAGGATTTGGTGAATTTTTCTAAGATTTGCATTGTGAATATAAAAAATAGGGTTCAGGCTGTTAGGCCCAGACCAGTCAAAAATTACGGAGTTTGAGCTTAGGTTCAATTCAAACAACCAAATGGGTGGTTGTTGGACAGCAGAGTGGTTGGCTTTAAAGCTAATTGTTGTGGATTCCATTTACCTGTTCATATAGGTGGTTAGACATTTCAAAATTTATTTATTTGAATAAGTTTTCTCATAATTAAATTGCTAAAGATTTGGATCCTCCATAGTGAGCTGTGTTTAGACTCTTTTCCATACCTTCTAGTCAATTATTTAATTCTCTATTCTGAGCTTGGTATTTCTCTATTACGTTCTCTGTTTTGGTACTAGAGTGGCGGGGCCCTTTGTACACCTCATGCCACATGGGTTTGAAGTCTTAAACAGTAGCTTTTGTCATGGCTGACTTCTCATTTTGATACGTGCTTTACTATGGGCGAAAAGAGAAAACGCCAAAAAAGAAAAAGAAAAAAAAAAAGGAGAGAAATGTTATGTCAGCATGGTTAGATAAACATTAGATACTTCTATAGTATTTAGTATTTCTTTTTTCCTTTTGGTTTGCTGGCAACAACTTGCCGGCAACGTTGCTGGATTAAAGTTGTATTACTTTTATAGAATCTGTAATTTCTCAATGGAAGTGTATGGTGATTAGGGGAATGCGAT